>NC_069501.1:1002381860-1002679360 GCF_027579735.1 Bombina bombina
AGATACAAATATATCATTTCAAATGTTTCCATATAGAATATTGCATAATTCGAATATTACATTTAAAGAAAGCATTAGAAATACTATTACAAACATATAAATTCTAATTTTTTCGAATTCGAATACAAATTCGAATTTTTCAAATTCGAATATTGCATAATTCGAATATTACATTTAAAGAAAAAGCATTAAAAATACTATTACAATCTAAATTCTAATTTTTCGAATTCGAATACACGTATTGCATAATTCGAATATTACATTTAAAGAAAAAGCATTAGAAATACTATTACAATCTAAATTCGAATTTTTCGAATTCGAATACACGTATTGCATAATTCGAATATTACATTTAAAGAAAAAACAGAAATACTATTACAATCTAAATTCGAATTTTTCGAATTCGAATATTGCATAATTCGAATATTACATTTAAAGAAAAAGCATTAGAAATACTATTACAATCTAAATTCGAATTTTTCGAATTCGAATATTGCATAATTCGAATATTAAATTTAAAGAAAAAGCATTAGAAATACTATTACAATCTAAATTCGAATTTTTCGAAAAGAATATTTTCGAATGTAATCGTAAAATTCGAAACCGAACATTCGAAAATCGAATGTTAGAATGTTATGTAAACATTTGAAATTCGATTCGAACAAACAAATGTGTTAAAATTTGTGCTGTTTTTCGAATGTTGCGAAACATTCGCCCATCCCTAATGCTCAGGTGATATTTTCCTGTCAGCTTTTTACAGTTATACTGCATCAGTTTCAAGTGATTTAGCATATGAGTATTATGTCCCTTTAATGTAGAACGGTTTTGCAAATATCACACAGACATAAAAATGTTTAAAATAAATATATTCTGCGCTTTGTATTTTCATTCATTATTTTTATGCCATTTACTTTTGTGCATATAAAGAAACATTCCGAGGCTTCTTAAGTGGTTCTTAAAAGTAAATATTTTAGCCTACCATTATATAATATAATTTACAAGCTTCCAGTAGTTTAAAATAAATTTGTCAAAGGTTTTCTGGATTGTGTCCATCCCTTCTGGGAGTAATTTATTTCTGCATAGACTATGATGAAATTTGTTCTACAACAATGTAGATTTATCAGCAATGATATGAAGATAATCCATCATCATCATAGTACAGAAATGATTACAGAATATTATTATTTGTTGAAACTGGGATAAAATGCTTGGCCAATTCAAGAGGTAAATATTTTCACTAAATATATTATCAAGAAACATGTTTAAAGGGATATGAAACCCCAAAAATGTGATTCAGACAGCATGTTATTTAAAATTTCCAATGTACTTCTATTACCAAAGTTGCCATGGTAATCTGTGTTGAAGAGATACCTAGGTAGATGTATAGAGCAGTACATGGAAGGAAATAGTGCTGCAATCTAGTGCTCTTGTAAATGGATAACATTCTTGCAAAACTGCTGCCATATAGTGATCCTAAACTTATTTACAAAAGAGAACAAAGAATGTTTTATAATAGAGGCAAATTATAAAGTTGTTTAAAATTGTATGCTCTATCTAAATCATGAAAGAAAAATTTGTGTTTCATGTCCCTATAAATCTGGTATTGTTCCTTACTTTCAGAGGCTAGGTATCTTTTAAACAAACAGGATTTCTTTAGCAGATATTTTATTTTGGATTTTAGAGACAGATTGAATGACTGTTATGTAAAATGTATATTTAAATATGTGTTTTCATAGTGTTCAGCTTGTACAGAGCTACATTAAACATTTACATTTTAAAATGAAACATTTTGAAGAATTATGATAAGCTGTTGATGGCTTTTCTGACTTATTTTATGAACAAACTAAATGTTTTTTGGATATATTATAGCCTGAGAATACATTTATTGTCACACTACCAAAGCTGACATAATGCTAAACGTATGACTAATTACTTTGCCTGTATATAGATAGAACCTGTATTGTTTGTCCTTATTACATTCCCTAAATGAAAAATCCATTCCTTAAAGCTTTGATGCAGCAGTAATAGTTCCATCTTCCATTAGATTCCGTTAATTAGGAAACATCTGTACATGTAATAGTTTCTTTCTTCCATGTTCACATCTCCACTAGCAATTAATCTACAGAACAGTTTATGTTATAATTCAACAGAGAATTCAAAATCTGCATTCAAATAACTTCGTATCTTGTATTGCATGGGATGGTATTGATGATTATTATTTTTCTTTGATGCTAACATTACTGGATAGTCAAACTTGAATCTGCAATACATTC
Organism: Bombina bombina; assembly: GCF_027579735.1. Classification (NCBI taxonomy): domain Eukaryota; kingdom Metazoa; phylum Chordata; class Amphibia; order Anura; family Bombinatoridae; genus Bombina; species Bombina bombina. The sequence goes on from NC_069501.1 coordinate 1,002,384,134, forward strand.
ATGTTTTTGTCATGTGAATGTCACTTCCATATTTTGATTGTCATTTGTTTATCACATTGTTTTCACAGAGTGTCTTTTTCATGCCTTGTTTGTTTGCATCATAATTTTTTCATGCTTTGCACACCGCATCATTCTCTCACTGCGGTTGTGGGTTTCACACATTCTTGCTATAATATAGCATCTAAATTATTTTTGTGGTGCTTGTTTGTAAACTTTTTTCTGAGAGTGCATTTTATCTGTTGTCTCACTGATTCCTGGGGGTAGACTCATCGTTTCAGTCTCGCTCGAAACGTAAGTTAAGGAGCAGCGGTCGTAAGATACGATCGGGATGATTGACACCTCCCGCTAGCGGCGTATGCTGTCGGCATTTAGCAAGGTCGAGCCCATTGTTTCAGGCTCGCTCAAAACGTAAGTTAACAAGCAGTGGTTGTAAGATACTATCAGGATGATTGACACCCTCTGCTAGCAGCATATGCTGTCGGCATTTAGCGAGGTTGAGCGGACATGATTCGCAGCTCGACCTGTGATAAACCTACCTCCTGGTATCCTAATTCTTGTCTTGTATGTGACTTCTCTCTTGGCATCTAATTTGTGCCTGTTTCCTATTGCCAGATAATGCCTCTTCTGATCCTGCTCCTGGCCTATAATTTATTGCTCCATCTTTGTATGATCCATCTTGCTTGATTACCCACCTGAGATTGTCCCTAACTAATATCTACTATAGTTACTCCTCTCATCTGCTCCTGTTAGACATTCAGCAGTTTCCTTCATTGGATTTGCACAGATCTTAGTGTGTTGAACTTTCACAAGAAGAAATCCAGCTCTAAAAAGAGCTGAATGCCTTGAGCAGGGCCGCCTTCTTCTGCATTTGGCAGTGAATGCAATTAATGAATGCACATGTCTATAGTCTACCATTTGTGCTTCATGTCTGTCAGTTTGCTCTGTGTTGAAGAGCTGTACTTTCATCTTTTGCTCTGCCATCGGGTCTGTCCTGGATGAACAAACATCTACATTGTAATAGTTTTATAATATTAAACAAGTTTTGTGTGTAGAAAATGTTATTTTCTGTAAACAATTCACATAAATAAAGTTATCTATATTTACAGAATTCTACATACTGTATTTCTCAATCTGGATACCAATAAATCCACAAAATGACAAACCATTTCAAATTGTCTTCATTATTAAATGTGCAGCATTTTTTTTAATAAGATGAGATCAGTAAAATACATAAAATTATTAAAGCTATAGTGGCTAAGTGATAGATCAACTGTGGCAGTGTAAAGTAATGTTCCTTTTTCTGTCATTTTCATAATTAGTCCACAATCCAAATGATATAATATTGTTAAAAATAAAAGTAATATAAACTGTTACTTTTGAAACTGCCAGTCAAACTTTGCATACTTAGAATTTAAGAACTGTGATCGATCACAATCTATCACCTGAGTTGTTTTCAGCAGTTTCTCTGCCCAAAAAGAACACATTTTGAAGGAACCACAATATCTTATTTTCAACTATCTCCTGCAGCTGGAATATGTGTTTGGCTTGCTGATTAGAGCTATATCTTTAATATGGAGCTAATCACAATCCGTTTTCCTGATACTTTTCAACAGGTTTTTAAGATAATTTTACCCTTAATGAATTTGACACATAAAGGAACTTGATAAAGCCCTGGAATTTTGACTTTTCAAGGATTCCAAGACTATTTGGATCATTTTATTATGTTGAACATGTTCTAGACAATCTGAAATAGCCACAGGAGACATTTCTAAAGGTGCATTTGTATAGATGGTATTGATTCATCACTTCTGTATAGTTCGTCTGCAGTGGGTAGTGCATATATTTACATATGTATAAGTTGATTTATATGTGTATATGTACTGATATCCTGTAAAGCTAAGAGGATCTTCAGGACAAGTAAGATCTTGACCCCAAATCTAGAAATAGAATATATCAATCTCTTTTTGTTAATGTTTGTTTCTAAGTCACTCTCCCACACATCTTCATAACCAAGTTTTCATTCTGGGTAATGCATCCATGACTGAGAGTTCAAAAGGAACCTATTGCATTCCGAATCAATCCTGTTCATTGCCAAGCAATCTGAATTCTATTTGCATTTAGGCATGATGGGTATACTGGGCATGCTTGTTCAAAGACTGTATTGATATAATGATATATTGATATTTAAAATAATATTTTTTTCCCCAATATTTACATTTGTTTATTTTATTCACACTATTTTCCAGTTTGGCATGATATTATCTGAAATCTAGAAAAATACTACAAGTTTCTAATAGAAGAACTTCTCTCATCTTCTAAAACTGGGTTTTAATTTAACAGTACGGAAACATTAAACTGTTGAATCGCTCAATTGCAATATTGTAACTTCAAAAATTATGTTTAAATGAGACTGAACGTTTGTCACTGGGTTTTTAAAAGGAAATGCTCCTTCTTGACTTTCAAACAAAATTGCCTGTAGACATAATGAGCCAGATAACGAGTGGAGAACTATTTAGCGATTTAGCTTGCGTGCTAACTGTGCTAGAAGTAAATTGGGTTGCTCTCGTATTATGAGTTGAAAGTAAAATGTTATTGCTTGAGTGCTAATCCAACGAGCACAAGAAGCCAAGCTTGCATTATCTCGCTCACGATAACGTATTCCCCCATAGAAGTCAAGGGAGCAAAAAAGTGAAGAAAATCTAACATCCGATTTGCACGCAAACACGATCGTTTATCGTCATGTGCGCTAACCCGACATGAAAATATAAATAACATTCCATAGAAGAATATGTTCTATTTATTCATAAATACATATTTCTATTATTTCTATATATATCTGATGGTATTTTGGTACAATATACACTGTATATTTATAACTATATAGACATGATTTTATATATATATATATATATATATATATATATATATGAATATCTGTTTATAAATACATAGAACATATTCTGTTATGTGCAGAACATTAGAATGTGAAATATTTACAGTAAATAGACAGTATAACACTTTATTAAAAATGAATATTATATACATATGTTTTTACATGTTGTTATCTACTTAACTGTTGCACTTATATTTACGTCTATATATGTGTACATATGTATTTATGTGTTTATATGTATATATATGTCTGTAAATATATATATATATATATATATATATATACACACATATAAATACATAAATACAAATGTACACATATATAGACATTTATATATATATATTCATATATATATATATATATATATATATATATATATATTATACATATATATATATATAATATACATATTTAGACATGTATATGTATGTATGTCTATGTTAAAGCCCTTTGTCTGCTATTTTTCCTAAAACCTGAGACCTCATATATTTGAGCCCTTATAATTTATGTGTGCAATATTTATTTTTTAATAATTTTTATCAGATAGTATTATTATGAGTGTAACTGTACTTTGTAATGTATTCTTGATGAATTTTATGACACTTTTTTGTTTTGCAAAACAGTTAACCAGAGCTCTGAGGTTTCAGTATTCATTCTAGCGAAAATCGCGATTGCGCTTACATGTTCGCATTTACTTTCAACTTGTTATACAAAAGCAATTTAACTTGTGCGCAAATAAACGCCAAAACCCAATATCATTCATGCGCAAATGATAGTGCTCCACTCGTAATCTGGCCTAATGTAGGCACAAGAACTGGAAAATGCAATGTCATTATTGTGTGTGTAAGGAGCGTTTCTTTTTAAAATGTACTTTTATAAAAACTTTAATGAATGGTGGTTTACAGATCCAGACTGATACCTCAAAGTAAGCTTTGTAATTAACGTGGGAGTGATGTCACTGGAGGTTATAGGTCCCATTAAAAGAGATATTAGAGAATTGCCATCCAGGGGTGGCCTTTAGGAGAAGAACAGATATGTGGGAAAGGACAAAATTTAAATATGCACCCGATTAACATGCAAACATTTGTCTGAACAGTTCCCAAAAGATAATTCCAGGTACAACTTTTGCCTATCAACATTTTTACACTAGCAACACCTATGGAATATGCACATGCAGGAGAAAGGATGGTGATTCAATAAGTGCAGATTGTTTTCATGACATATGCTAGTTAAAGAGACATGACACACAATTGTTTTCTTTCATGATTCAGATAGAACATGTGGTTTTAGGCAACATTTTAATTTATTTCTTTTATCTAATGTGTTTTCATTTTCTTTGTATCCTTTGTTGAAAAGGATACCTAGTTAGGCTCAGAAGCTGCTAACTGGTGGTTGCACATGTATGCCTCATGTTATTTGCTCAACCAATACATTCAGCTAGCTACCAGTAGTGCATTGTTTCTTCTTCAACAAATAATACCAACAAAATAAGGCAAATTAGATAATATAAGTAAATTGGAAAGTTGTTTAAAAGTGTATTCTCTATCTGCATCATGAAAGAAAAAGCTTTAACTAGGGTGTGCAATTTTAAACAATCTTTTTATTTGCACATTTTCGGTTGCACCAGCTCCTACTGAGCATGTTTAAGACACAAAATATACACCTATGCATTTTGTGAGTGGCTGAAGGCTGTCACATGATGCAGTGGGAAGGAAATGAAAACTAACTGCCATTTTTCAAAAAGCAGTCTATCACCCATGTGAAATTCAAACTAAGTGCTTTTACATTGGGGGGATCATGTCAGCCATTATAGGGAATTTCAGTGTGGAAAATTGAAATAAACAAGGATATCACATGTGCCTTACAATAAAAACAAATGTTATTGAAGTAATTTATTGAAGTTACTTTCATTTGCCATTTTTTACTTGCATATTACAAGTTAAAAGTAAATGTGTCTGCTCAAGCACAGACAAATTAAGCACGCGGCGGGTTTGTGCGAGTGGAGATTATCTGACATAAAATATACATATAAATATTAATTAAAAATGTATATAAGAGTTGAAGGGTATATGGTATATGACAAGTTTGTTTTAAAAGGAAAAGACGCAACCTCTTTAAAAGAGTGTTATGTTTCATTTTGAAATTTGTTACTCCTATGTTAAGCACAAGCTACTGATCAAGACAACAGACATAATGCAGTCTCTGAGCGATTTTAACCTCATTGCCTTTCTTCCTCTTACATCCTGCCCTTTGCATTGTTCCACCACAACATGGCAAATGTCATTGTCGGCTCTTAAAAACGTTCTATGTTTTGCCAAAGTCAGATGCTGCTTGTGGTTTCCGTAGGATAGTGTGAAGTGTCACTGCTCCCGCGCCTCCCCTTAAATGCCCTAGCACCCCCCTGGGGAGGTCAGCCTCACAGTATAAAAAACAATAAGATAGAGCATATGATTTTATACAACTTTCCAATATTATTTTATTAAATTTGCTTTGTTTTCTTGATATCCTTTGATAAAAACATTAAAGTTAGGTAGTCTGATATGACCTCAGAAGCGTGCACATGTCTTTAGCTGTCTATGGCAGCAGTGCTTGTATAACATTGCTATAAACAATGTTGCAAACACTGCTGTTAGATGACTAAAGACATGTGCACGCTCCTGAGTTTACCTAGGATTACTCGTTAATAATGGATCCCAAGAGAAATAATCAAAATTATAACAGAAGTACATTCGAAAGTTGTTTAAAATGTCATGCTCTATCCAGTCCATTTACAATTAATTTATGACTGTCCCTTTAACATTAATAATGTGGGAAATTAAAAACTCAGCTGAGCAACACAATAAAGGCCCCCCCACAAACTGCTTTCTTTTCAATGTTTTTATTTTCTCCTTGATTCTGCAAGGACCACTGCAGAGCTAAAGAGGCTTTATGAATCTTGCACATTGACTGACTTAATGCTGTTATGATTTTTGATATTACCCTTGTGTTCGTTGGAGGGTATATACAGTATATTGTGACAAAGTTCAAGGGATTGTTTATAATAGAATCTATGTTTCCCCACAAATTCTACAATATTCTTGGTGGGATTGAAATTGTGCTCCACTCCGCAGTTTGGATGTAGCAGAGAATTGCAGGTGAGGAATCCAGTTCAGGTTTTCCCTACAAGATAAGGTTCTCACCTGGGCTAATTAATGACAATTAGCTCTCATTAAATAGTGTGTGCTTGGAATTCTAGTTAGAACCTGTGGGAAAGAGACAGAGATTATGCTGATGTTGGGCTGTTGTCTTGCTTTTAAGTTTTGATATTGATATTGTTTTTGTATTTTGCAGTTTGGAAAAGCCACACAACTTTAGTCAGGATTGCTTTATTCTATTTAGTAAGCACCATTGTTCAAGGATTTATTTTCTTTTGTTTATGTTAAAATTATATTCCTGCTAATTTTCTGATAATAAACAGGCCAATACTTTTACACCTAATTTAATTTTAGTGTTTGTGGAGTACTTTCCTGTTCTGAAATTTGTATGCTAAAGCTGTTTCCAGGACAAAATCCCAAGGAGAGGGGTATTTTTTCACATTTGGTGGTGTACCGGGTGGCACACTGACAAGTCTGTAAAACATAAAAGAGACAATTTGCAAAAATGAAAGAAGTTATTAAAGCTCTGGTCTAGTCGGTGGCAGTACAGCAAGAAACAAACAGAGTGTATGCTCAGACCAATGCTGTACAGCAAGGCAATATCACAGCTTTTTTAGCAGAGAAGGAAACAATGGCACTACTTATAACTGAAAATTGTATTTATACGTTCCCCTTCTTATCAACTAAATATTAGATACATCTCTATAAGTTGAGTATGTGTAGTTATTTGTATGATTGAGGGTAGGTGCTTGTACCTATTCATATATTTACAAGGAATCAGTGAGGAACTGATAAAGGGGTACAAATATAGCACTCAGGAACGTAAGAAAAATGTATATAGAGTAAATTTCGGAATGAAAATAAAATATAACCTTTATTAAATCATGTTAAAATCTGGGTTAACATACACTTAAAAATTCAGGTTGGTTGTCCACCGTATAGCCATAAGATAGTGGCTATAGAAACAACACGTCCAAATAAATATTCGTGTTGATTATAATATGGAGATGGCTAGTTATGATTACCTAGGAGGGTGGAACTAAAAAAAAAAATTTGCTGAGCTATTGGATTTTCTCACCCTTTATATGGGGACATGGGAATATTTGATCTAAAGTAGAAATAGATTTGTGTTGTTATTTCTATCAATTAAGTATATATAGATCACAATGAGTGGACTAATGATGAATTACAAAGCCTAAAAGACTTAGAAGATCTTTTACAAGAGAGTGATGCTGTACAAATGAATGCCAAATGGCGTGACCTAATTAAAAACAAATCTCAATACATACCAAACATTTCACAATTTCACAATATACAAACCTTCAATCAAATAGTTTGTAATGAAATTAATTCCCTGACTGTGTGTAATACAGGCACTAATATTTCATTATTAGAACAACAAGCACTCAGGGAAATTGAAAGCTGGGATGATGTAGTGATAAAAGGTTCTGATAAGGGTGGGAATATTGTTATTTGGCCGGTGGAACAATACCTAAATGAGGCCAATAAACAACTTAATGATGTAAACTGTTACAAAAAATTAATATTTAATCCATCTGCATCTTTCAAAAAACAATATGACACCATAATCGAAATGGCAAAAAACAATTGTATTATCAACAACAAAGAATATAAATTTTTACAAGTCAAAAACCCAAGAATCTCCACACTATATTTAATCCCTAAAATACATAAAAATATTACAAACCCTCCAGGTCGTCCCATTGTTTCCGGCAATGGGTGCTTAACAGAAAAAGCGAGCACATATGTTGATAAGAGATTGAGATGCTTTGTAGAAGAGCTACCCTCTTACGTTAGAGATACCACAGAGGTACTTCAACGTCTAGCAGATATTCAGGTAGCTACAGGAACATGGCTAATCACTGCTGACGTGGAATATCTCTACACAAGCATAAAACATGACTTTGGTATTAATGCAGTAAAACACTTTCTTGACTTGGATTCTTCAGAATCTCATGAACATAATTCATTTATTTTGGAACTACTAAAATTTATATTATACCATAATTTTTTCGTATTCAATGACCGTTACTATTTACAAACACGAGGTACTGCAATGGGCACTGCATGTGCACCAACGTATGCCAATTTATTCTTGGGGTGGTGGGAGAAGGAAATCGTCTTCTCTGACAACAATGCTACATACATGGAACAAATACCCCTATGGATACGCTACATCGACGATATCCTATTTATATGGGAAGGATCAAAAACTGATCTAGACAAATTCCTTGAGATACTTAACAATAATAACATCAATGTTAAGTTAACATATGAATGTAGCCAATCCGAGGTAAATTTTCTTGATCTAAAAATAATAAAAGACGAAAATGGTAACATTACAACAGACCTCTTTCGCAAACAAACCGCCACCAATTCAATCCTACATCACAGCAGTGCCCATACAAGAAGTACTTTAAGATCCTTACCAACAGGAGAGTTTCTCAGAATACGTAGAAACTGCTCATCTGAGTCTATCTTCAAAATAAGAGCAAAAGAATTGGAAACGAGATTGAAAGCAAGAGGGTATAGTAATAGGAGCCTGAAAAAAGCTAAATACAGAGCCCTCCACACTCCAAGACAAGATCTTTTGTTCCCCAAGCCGAAAAGAACAGATGACCAAACACGACTAATAACAACCTTTAACTCTCAAATCAAGGATGTAACACATATCATTCAAAAATCATGGCACATCCTCAAAAATGATCCTGATTTAAATGAAAGCCTAGGGGATAGAATCTCGATTTGCTACCGAAGATCTAGGAATTTAAAAGACAGATTAGTACAAAGTCACTTTGTTAAGAGGAAAACTAAAACTACATACCCTGGTAACTATCCATGCCGGAATTGTACATATTGTCCAAATACCTTTCAAATCAATAAAATTCAGGACAGATTCGGAAAGACACATCTTATTAAAGATTATATCACATGTAACACTACAGGTGTAATATATGTATTACAATGCAGCTGTAAGCTGAATTACGTTGGAATGACCTCACGCCCGCTCAAGAAGAGAGTGGGGGAACACATGTGTAATATAAGAAATGCAGAATCTGATCTAAAGAAAGGTAAAAAGATCACACAAATTGCCAAACATTTTTTGATAAAACATAGTTCAAATACTGACGTTTTGTCTTTCTTTGGCTTAGAAAAAGTATCATTGGGCATCAGAGGCGGAGATCTGGAGGATGCATTATTACAAACAGAATGCAAATGGATTTATTTGCTAAATTCTGTAAATCCACATGGATTGAATGAGAACAACAATTATTATGTCTTTTTACCTAAATGAATAACAAACTAACATACTGAAATTTGTTCTTTATTATATGTATAAATATATGATATCTAATATACTCATATAATTACTTAAATATGATTCTTGGAATAATTCTCATATACAAAAACACTAAGTTAACATAGGCATATGGTAATAACAAATAATGAATAAAAACCCAGTATACAAGAATATACTCATGGGTTATGTTTTAAATGATGGTCATAACGTCTGAATGCATATGAATCACATTTGATCTTAAGAACCATATGTAAAGATTTCATATAATAAATTATAATCAGAATATTATATGTCTTCCGTAATGTTCATAGCTATTATTAAAATCCCTAACCCTATTATATAGTTACAATCACTACTCACAAATCACTATTATTGTAGAACACCAGTCTAAAATCAAAATATCGCACATATGTCACAATGTATTAATTTGCACTTTTATTGCAATTTTCAAATATAAGGTCATTATAGATTTCACAGACACGATACATAGTTCATATTTTCAAAGTATCACACATAAGCAGCACATTTCTTTCAAATGTCCATCACCTCACTTTTATTAATAAGAGTACGAATCTGTAGGTACTTAGTAAATCATTTTTATGTCACCAACTCACTTTATATTTTATTCATACTTAATAAATGGAAGCATATATCACATTACATCAAGATATAATGTTGAACAATAAATATACACTTAGACCATCAAATTATAAGTCCAAAACCTTAGAATAAAAAGTTCATTTCAAGTTTAATCAAAAGTCTGAAAACCTAAGATAAAATAATTTTATCATAAAGAAAATCGTGATGATATATATTACTTTTGTGCAAACGTATAGATCGATGCCTGTTTTTCTTTAGAAAAAATTGCCATTACAAAAATCTAAATATTTAACAAATACTTTAAATCATATTTAGAAACTGCTATTTAAATTTTGCAACTGTCATAACAAAAGGAGGGTAACATGAGGATCCAATCAGAGAATTATCCCCACTGATTGACAGTTTCTAAAACTATTGGTCATAACAGCAATCAGAAACAGAAATCGTTCACGAGTAAACATACAAGCACATGATTGATAAGATCGATAGCCAATGGAAGTCGATCTGTGACAGCCAATAGCGTAATATCCAAACTAAGTAACCGGGCTATAAGTGACGTATTGACGCAGGAAAATCAGTATCTGATGAATGACAATGCTTACAACCAATAGCGGACTGAATATGTAAGTCTTTACTGAACGGATGATTGGCAATCTGTTAGACCAATAAAAACGCAATAACCAAAAGTTATTGACAAGCATTTTAACCAATCAAATCGATGAGATTTCCAAATGGAGAAGAATAACGATATTTAATGACCAAATAAGTATATTAAAATCACAAGCGCTTATGTGAAATACAAAATATAAGCAATTCGCTCAATACATTTATAATACAAATTACTTTAAACTCATGAATTTTGTTAAATCATTACGGCAAAATAGACCAATCAAAACTCACCAACAATACACACCCACCAGCGTAGCCAATAGATGATGCCCAAAAAAGCAAGCCCCTTACTGACAGCCAATCCAATCACAGATAAGGGTATTTAAACCATGTGAGGACAGAGTGAGACTGCCCTTTGATACAGCCACTACGGCGAAACGCGTCAGTGGCAATCCCCCCTTCCCCTCTTGTTGTTTTTTTTTTAAATAATTGGTTCACTACCGTATTATCCAGATGACTAGTTTAATTTGAAATTATAACTACCTAGGCGGTGAAACTTTGCTGTATGACAGCTACGTTACTATAGCAAGAATTACTTCTAATGATGATAGTCACAATAACTTACGGTAATAAATAGGTAATCATTTGGGCTTTTCCCAAATTACTACAAGACTATCATATATTATTTAGTCAGTTTTGCCAGACTACTGAATCATAATTAAAGGTACTAATAAGGTAATAGGCCAGGCCTTTCCTGACCACTAGAGGGTATTATACCATTCTCCACCACATCGGTACTAACAAGGTAATCTGTCAGGCCTTTCCTGACTACTGACTGTTATACAAATATTGAGCCAGACATTTAGGGTATTAAGAAGGTAATCAGTCAGGCTTTTCCTGACTTTAGGATTAGATTCTCCGCTCATCCATATTAGGTTAACAGATAAACCGTTTTGACTAACAGAGAATCAAATATATTTCTTTACTACCCTACAATTTATTGGATAGTATATAATTCTCATAAATACCAACATATGTAAAATATTTTATATCTGGGGTCATAGTGATCTATATATACTTAATTGATAGAAATAACAACACAAATCTATTTCTACTTTAGATCAAATATTCCCATGTCCCCATATAAAGGGTGAGAAAATCCAATAGCTCAGCAAATTTTTTTTTTTAGTTCCACCCTCCTAGGTAATCATAACTAGCCATCTCCATATTATAATCAACACGAATATTTATTTGGACGTGTTGTTTCTATAGCCACTATCTTATGGCTATACGGTGGACAACCAACCTGAATTTTTAAGTGTATGTTAACCCAGATTTTAACATGATTTAATAAAGGTTATATTTTATTTTCATTCCGAAATTTACTCTATATACATTTTTCTTACGTTCCTGAGTGCTATATTTGTACCCCTTTATCAGTTCCTCACTGATTCCTTGTAAATATCACAGCTTTGCAAGAACTGGTGCTAAGTCAAAAAGAAAATACAGATGCCCTGATTAAGCAGCAGACAGCAACACAAGTGAAGGCACTTATACTATCCATCAGGAAATCCAGAGCCTGTCTGAAAGGCTGTCTGGAAGTGCAGCAAGGAGCACCACAAAGTTCCAGATTGTTTGGCGTGAGTAATTTCCTACAGAAGATGGTAACTACAGAGGATGTAGACGTAGTGGCTTACCTAATGACATCTTAGTCAAACGAGAGAGAAGGCTGGCCTGTGGCTGAGTGGGCGAGTTTACTTGCACTGTTCTTGAGTGGAGAACCCCAGAAAGCTTAATCTGAATTGGACCCAGAGCAAGTCAAGAACTATAAAAAATGAAAGGCAGATATGTTGGCACACCTGGGAGTGACTAATGTAGTTCATGCCTAGATGTTTCTCGCCTGGAATTACAGCAAAGATAAAACTGTAAGGTCTCAGATATTTGACCTAATGCATCTGACTAGAAAGTGGCTAAAACCTGAGACCAATTCAACCAATGTCATTATGGAGCTACTTGTGATGAATTAATTCCTGAGGTTCTTACAAGTTGTCCTTTGCTGGTGGGTAAGTCAAAGTGATCCCCAAACCATTGACCAGTAGGTGGAACTTGTGGAAAGATATGTTGCAGCAGGGGATCTGTTGTGTTACCCCATCAAAGAAAGACCACATAGCCTGAAGCCCAAGAGCACTAGTAAATCTGGTAAGACTGTTCCAGGGAGAAGGGGATCTGGTGATGAGCAGAAAGGTTTATATTTAGACTTTCTTTTGGATAGACAAACAGTTTATAAGGCTGGACGAGCCTACAAGAGACTCAAAAGTGATCGATAACCTAGATAATAATCAAATGATTGAAAATAAGCAGTTAACGCCTATGAAAACACTAGTCAGTGATAACCCAGAACATACTGCGGAAGAGCCAGAAAGTAGTACAGAACAAAATATAGGACTAATTGATTCAAAATCCAACCCAGCTAACTTTAAATGTGCACAGTGGTCTGATCCAACTTTGGCAGTGTCCAGAGGCAATATCTTGCTAAGAAATTGTTCAAAGGTTAATCCAGGCAAGCCTCTTACTTATCCTTATTATAACTAGCTTGCATATTCTAGAAACCATTCACTTATATGTTCCTAATTTGGTGAAGTATAAATGTTTCAACCTTTGATTTCAATAGAGATAGTTCACATGGTTTGTAAGTACAGCCAGTGTATATATGCACAGTAAAGATCATGTTATATTATTTCCTGTTTAAATGTTTAAGATTTAAAGAGATTGGCCTTAATATCACACAGGTTTTGGTCAAAATATTGTATCACAACCTCCCTTTTCACATATATGTGGAGAGCCCCAGACTTAGCCATTATTTGTTATGGGTGGCACTTAAGAAGAACAATTTTGCTAATCATGTTTTATTTTTTTTGTCAAATTTAAGGTCCATTAGCTTGTTATCAATATGCTCTCAAGCGAAACTTCAGCTGTTGAGCTATAATCTTTGAGATTGTTGTCTATGGTTGGGTTGAGATTGCTGTGGACAGAGAGGTGGGTTGTAATTTTATTCATTGACTAAGGCAGCACAATGTCTTAAGTCAAGCTGAGTAAATTAGATTGAGCTCATCTAAAAAATTACTTAAAAATTTTATACTTAATTTTATTCCCTTATGATTACATTTTAAATACTTTTTAATTTTATTGATGGTGTTACACTGGATGAAGATTAGTTGACATCTAATCAGTTATTAAGGTCATAGTTCAATATTAGTTCAATATTGGAAGCTCTGGATTTAGTTAAATTACTGAAAATCCTGATGAGGAAATGCTTTGAGCACTGGACGGATGTCTCTTCAAAAAAAGATTTTGGACATCTCTGCAATGCTCAATTTCCTTACCAGGATTCTTTTTTTTTTGTTTATTTGTTTGTTAAAGCTTCTTCTCTTTTTCACTCTTTAATTAGTTGCCATAAAACATTGTTTATTCCTTACAGACTATTATATTTATTTTGCTATACTATAGGGTCCACAAGGGGAGTCAATGCCCAGATTTAGGGGGAAAACGTTTGGAGTTGTAGATTGAAGGTTTTGGGGTTGTCAGGTAAAGTAATAATAGTCAGTGTGATCCACATGCTTGATTAGTGAAATAATACTTCTACATTTGTGATGTATAACCTATGAAATATGTGTTTTACATATATCTTATAACACACATTCATATGCACAATACTACTTAAAAATAATACTGATTAAAGGGATATTAAACTGTTTGTATTTTTTATGCTACTAAGTGCATAAACCACTTTTCTGTGCATAAAGACAACGGGTCGTTATGTAAACTGAGGCCCATCCTGTTCTTGTCATGAAGGGGAATCACTGATCATAGCGCCGGATAATCGTTTCCCCTGCACTGCAGTACGGATCGTCGTGGCATAGTGGGCGGCACTCCCAGGGCTTTATGAGAGTGCCAGTGATGTTTACCACAAAATATGCTACATTTATAAGAAAAACATTAGTAATAAAAACTTAAAGAGCTTTATAAACAAACAATTCCTCTGTTGCCTTTATGAAAAATGCAAATGGTATTCTAGTAGGTTGTGTTTTGTTTTGTTATATTTAAAAAAAAAAAAACTAAACCAAAAAAGCAGATGTTTCTATGCTAATTGTTATATGTTGTACTTGCCCTATAAGCCAGTGAGCAAGTTATACCTAGGTATCAGTTATAACCAAACATTCTCTTCCTAAAAGCTTAAATTTTAAAATTGCAGCTATTACTTAGGTACGTTTAAAGGGACATAAACCCCCACATTTTTAGTATACATTTTTTGTAAAAAAAAATTCCAATTTACTTCTATTATCAAATATTTTTCTTTCTCTTTGCATTCCTTGTAATAAAGCAGCTGGTAGGCTAAGGAGCGTGCACATGTTTGGAGCTTTATGTTGCAGCAGTTGTACAAGAAAACTTTTAACATAGTTATACATTAGCAAGAGCACAAGATGGCAGCAGAGTTTGCAGCCATGTAGTGCTCGAGAAACATCCACACTACCTATCTACGTATGTCCTGCAACAAAAATTACCATGATATTTTGTGATTCAGACAGACTTTTAAAAAGTTTCCATTTTACTTCTATTATCCCATTTTCTTTGTTCCCATGTTATTTTTTTTATTGAGGAAATAGTGCTGTCATCTAGTGCTATTGCATATGTATAGTACTCTAGACATGTGCACACCCCTAAGCTTACATTCCTGCTTTTTTAACAAAAGTTACCAAAAAACGAAGAAACTTTGATAATAGAAGTAAATAAGAAAGTTGTTTAAAATGTCATGCTATATCTGAATCACAAAATAAAAATTTGGCTTTCATGTCCCTTTAAATACTGTCATTTTTTTATTGAGACCTTAAAAAAAGAGTACAATAAAAATAGCGTACATACTGATAACAATTTTGTTTTAACTTTGACAACAATAATTTCAAAAAGTAGAGACAAAAGAAAAAGGACAAACCAAAAAGACATCAACATTACAGAGGTATAACAGCATCATACATCTTTAAATCGTACATATTAAAGGATAACTTTTCCACAACTTCTTATAGGCAATCCCCATATTAAAAGTAACTCACACAAGTGAGTACACCCCTCACATTTTTATAAATATTTTATTATATCTTTTCATGTGACAACACTGAAGAAATGACACTTTGCTACAATGTAAAGTAATGAGTGTACAGCCGGTATAACAGTGCTGTCCCCTCAAAATAACTCAACACACAGTCATTAATGTCTAAATCGTAGGCAACAAAAGTGAGTACACCCATAAGTGGAAATGTCTAAATTGGGCCCAATAACCCATTTACCTTCCCCGGTGTTATGTGACTCATTAGTGTTACAAGGTCTCAGGTGTGAATGGGGAGCAGGTCTGTAAAATTTGGTGTTATCGCTCTCACACTCTCTCACACTGGAAGTTCAACATGGAACCTCATGGCAAAGAACTCTCTGAGGATCTGAAAAAAAAGAATTGTTGCTCTACATAAAGATGGCCTAGTTTATAAGAAGATTGTCAAGACCCTGAAACTGAGCTGCAGCACGGTGGGCACGGTGGTTTCACAGGACAGGTTCCACTCAGAACAGGCCTCGCCATTGTCGACTAAAGAAGTTGAGTTGCACATGCTCAGCGTCATATCCAGATGTTGTCTTTGGGAAATAGACGTATGAGTGCTGCCAGCATTGCTGCAGAGGTTGAAAGGGGGGGGGGTCAGCCTCTCAGTGCTCAGACCATATACCGCACACTGCATCAAATTGGTCTGCATGGCTGTCGTCCCAGAAGGAAGCCTCTTCTAAAGATGATGCACAGTTTGCCGAAGACATGCAGACTAAGTACATGGATTACTGGAACTATGTCCTGTGGTCTGATGAGACCAAGATAAACTTATTTGGTTCAGATGGTGTCAAGCGTGTGTGGTGGCAACCAGGTGAGGAGTACAAAGACAAGTGTATCTTGCCTACAGTCAAGCATGGTGGTGGGAGTGTCATGGTCTGGGCCTGCATGAGTGCTGTCAGCACTGGGGAGCTACAGTTCATTGAGGGAACCATGAATGCCAACATGTACTGTGACATACTGAAGCAGAACATGATCCCCTCCCTTCTAAGCCAAGCATGTCTCCAGATCTAAACCCTATTGAGCATATGTGGGGCATCCTCAAATGGAAGTTTGGGGAGTGCAAGGTCTCTAACATCCACCAGCTCCATGATGTTGTCATGGAGGAGTGGAAGAGGACTCCAGTGGCAACCTGTGAAGCTCTGGTGAACTCCATGCCCAAGAGGGTTAAGGCAGTGCTGGAAAATAATGGTGGCCACACAAAATATTGACACTTCAGGGTGCAATTTGGAGATTTCCCCTTAGGGGTGTACTCACTTTTGTTGCCAACAGTTTAGATATTAATGGCTGTGTGTTGAGTTATTTTGAGGGGACAGCAAATTTA
This sequence comes from Bombina bombina, assembly GCF_027579735.1. Taxonomy (NCBI): domain Eukaryota; kingdom Metazoa; phylum Chordata; class Amphibia; order Anura; family Bombinatoridae; genus Bombina; species Bombina bombina. Next base: position 1,002,401,159 of record NC_069501.1, read on the forward strand.
CACTGTTATACAGGCTGTACACTCACTACTTTACATTGTAGCAAAGTGTCATTTCTTCAGTGTTGTCACATGAACAGATATAATAAAATATTTACAAAAATGTGAGGGGTGTACTCACTTGTGTGAGATACTATAGGTACAAAACCCAATAGCATTCTGTCCTCATTTATAGATGCAAACATTTCTTTAATTTGTTAAATGTATCTATTCCATGCGTCTTTCATTGTAGAATAGGCTGAAATTCTCCTAGCTTTTAAGTAACCATAGTCCTTTAAATTGAGAGTAAGGTAAAGTTGCTGTCTCCATTGAGTAATTGTAGGTTTTACTGTAGTTTTCCAGTTATAAGATATTTTGCACTGTTGCTGGCCATAAACATTTATTTTAGTTTATAACTAGGGAGTTTGGCAATGGGACTTCCAATAGTTTAAATGTTTCTTCTGCCACCAACCTTCATATAGGTCTAATATGTGGTCTAAACACTGTCCTTTTATATATATGATCAAAGTATTTTAAGTACAATGTACCTGTCCTTGAATGAATATTAGTCAGTCAGTGGCAGTCAGTGGCAAGAGATGTATGTGCCACCTGTAGTTTTGACTGTATAGAACAAGTGAAGAGTGAAATATGTGCTACGGGTAACAATTGCTTACAGATTGCATCACTGACATGATGAATTATTCCATTATCTCTGTTATAATACAATGACAGACCTCCTCTGTGTATCTTTCAGCAGCATCTTGGTTAATAATAGCAGTTAGCATTAAATAATATGCCTGTAAATAATGCTTACTCCACTTACAGGCAACTTTCAGTCTCAATTAGATTTAAGTGCTCTCATTTGCAAACCTTATGCTAGAGGAGCCATATGGAGATTTGTGGCATTTTAAACATTTCTCTTGTTTTGCTGAAATAAAATTTTTTTGTTTAATCTATTTAAAGGGACATGAAACCCCACATTTTTCTTTCATGATTCAGATAGAGAATACAATTCAAAACAACTTTCCAATTTACTTCTATTATCTAATTTGCTTCATTCTCTTGATATCCTTTGTTGAAAATAGGCTTAGTAGTTGCTGATTGGTGGCTGCACATCAATGCCTCGTGTGATTGGCTGACCCTTGTGCATTGCCATTTCTTCAATAAAGGACATCTAAAGAATGAAGCAAATTAGATAATGAAAGTAAATTGGAATGTTGTTTAAAATTGTATTCTCTATCTGAATCATGAAAGAAAATATTCGGGTTTCTTCCCTTTAAGCATAGGCACTACATTAAATCCCACAACATTTTTAAAGAAATGTATAAAAAGCAGTTCATGATCATTATTTAAATTTCTGCTTTCCCTGCAATGTAACTAAGCAAACTGTTCATCTTCTCCAGTGGTCTTAAGTGCATTAACCAGTATTTGAGGGTTTTACAGTTTTTCTTATCTGTATATTGCACAATGTCACATTGCACAGTCACACAGAGTGCCTAAGGTCTGTTTCATATGGCCTCTGATGGACTGCTGCAAAGAACAGGTAGGTATATTCAGAAAGCTTTTCACAGGCCATATTCCTCCACTGACCTAGATTTACAAAACCTTTGGAATTTGGCTAAATGTTTTTAAATAATATATTTTATGTTTATTTTTTTAAGTTAAGTACTTGTTTGCATTTCTCTACATATAAACAAGATAATTTATTATCTCCTAACGCTATTAAAGGGACACAGAAGCCAATGGTGTGCTGCAACTGTATAGTGTGTACCTTTAAGCATTGATAGGTCACAGTTGGAAATGTCTAGCACTGTCATTGTGGACATCACATTCTGAGCACACAAAACAGATCAATGCGAGAAATGGGTTAATCATCTTTCCTACTGTAAGGATATCTTCAAAACCATGCATATTTGTGTACCCTGAAGACAAACAGTGGCCCACAATGAAACATATGCATTAGAAGAGATGTTTCTTCATTTGTGTTGTCTTCATGCATCAAGAAGTTAGGCTTTTAGCAATATACAATAATTTCAGTGAAGTAATCAGGCAGGATCATACACATATATTGAGGCAACATGAAGTTAAAGGGACAGTATACCCAAAAACTTTCTTTACTTAAATGTTTTCCCAATGATCCATTTTACCCACTGAAGTGTATTAAATTGCTAACAAATAGCAGCTTAACCTTTATATTTGCACTTGAAATAGCTGATTTAGACTGTGTTATCCCTACCTATACTGAAAGTTTATATACCTAGGTATCCTCTATTGTGAAACTATGTAAACACAGCTAGCAGAAGAAATTGCACTCACAGTGGGAGGTAGAAGAGATAAAGCTTTAAAATGTTCATTTTCAATTGTTCTTTCTAAGTAGTTACATGGATGTTACTTGCTCAGTAAGTTTCCGAAACTTTTTCTAGTTTATCCTATGGCATGTTCTGTTATATCATCTATTTTGCATGTATTACTGTTCTTTGTAACTTATTTGACATGTTAAAGGGTTAATTTGAGAATTTGGGCCCCTCCAATCGGAGGTGTTCTGTTCTTTTAAATATTTTGCACCTGTTGCACTGTTTTAGTTTAGTTTATGACTACGGTGTGAGCGACCGAAGCCGGTCAAACAACTATCTTTTATTGCCTGATCCTTGGAGTCTGCCGTTTTTATTAGAGTATGAAATAAAGTTTTTTTGCTTTTAAACGTCATTTGGGCTTTTTTACTGGTTTAACCTCAATTGGGGTTGATCGATTATATATTTTTTCCTGCCTTTCTAAGTATTGTACAGAGACAGCGATAAGAAAGGGAAGCATTTGAGTGATAAGATAACGAGATCTGATCTGTCAGCAAATCAAGCCTATTTTGATGGGCTGTGGTTTTAAAGAGCAAATCCAGCAATTTATTTTGCAAAAAGAAGCATAAATGAGCAATTTCTCATACATTTTATTCGTTGCCACTGGTATAAGTCATGGGGACGTTCAGGGAAAAACAATTTTAGAGTGAACTGTCCCTTTTTTAATATGTTGTAGTATGTTATAAGCACGATTTGGTGATCATGCAGAGTCAGTCACAATTATTCAGCAAGCAAGCAATGGTAAAGCAGTTACCAGAAATCAAAATGAAGCAAACAGGGTCAGATATAGAGAACAGGAGTAAGCAAGAAGCAAGACCTAGTTGCAATCCAAAAGGTCATTATATGGCTGTCAGGTCTGTGTCTCCAGGTGCAATAAGAAGTCTATTAAGTACATGCAGATTCATAGACTCTAAGTGGAGAAAATTCTAATAAGGGTTTTATCCATCCTTCTATTTCTCCTGCTGTGGCTGGCAATTTCTTTGTGGAAAAAAAATCACTCCCTGCATTGATTGCTAAAAATTAAATAAGTTCAAGATCAAGAACTCTGTAAGCACTATGCTTACTTGCGAGGTTACCAGGCTGTCACGCTAACATCTCCAGGTGCTCTAAATCCAAAGTTTGGTTTGTTAGGCAAGAGTGCTCTAAACTAGTGCAGATATCCAGGACAGTTCCCACCACGCTATCCCAAGAAGCAATGTCTCCAGGCGTACTTTCCCAGGGTTCACTGTTGGAGTGACGCCTTTATTGAGCATAATAATCCCTTCTCTCATCTCTCCTCCTGCATCTGAAAGCATGCTAAACCATACTTACATGCTCGAGACTGCGTTAATATGTAAAGAAGTCACTGTCAAGTTAGCACGTGCGCCAAAGTGTAGCACCCAATCAATCACATACAGTATTTAAAATGTCACATAAGGCCTTGTAAAAGCCTCTGAATCCCTTCACTCCTTGCTTTGTTATTCTGGTGATAAGTTATTTGTTTCCCTAGCTCCCAGTTACCCTTCAAGGTGTCCCTGTGCATCTGCTACTTGCCTTCCCTGTGCTTTCCACTATCTTCTGGCTCCCCTACCTCAGGCTACCCATAACGACTCTGATTGTGGTTTCTTCTTCTGACTTGAAGCTTTTCCGGACAGATCATAATCTGACCCTGTCCTAGACTTTGACCCCTCTTTTGCCTTCTGTTTTGGATTGTTATCTGGCAGACTGTCTATCTGTTACTGTTCTGTCCATATATTCATATGTACATCTTTAAGTGCTATTTTAGTTCTTGTGCTCCCTCTAGTGTTATGTTTTATTATTGTATTCAATTTAATGTATATTCTCTGTTCTACCTCTGACCTTTTTGAGGTCACTTCCTGCCTCCATTTTAGTTTCACTTGTGTGTGTAAATTAGTTTAACTTTAAATGTGTAAAGTTTGCTAGAACTTTCTGCTTATAGCTTAGCGCTGCGGAATCTGTTGGCGCTCTACAAATAACCGATAATAATAATAATAATAGCTTTGTAGAGGCAAATTCTTTTACCTGGCAATTACCACTTCTGGAACCTCAGAATTTTTCTTTTGCATCAATAAAGCTTGAAGGATTCATAAATCTCTGCTGTGGAATTTGTCTGAGTTAAGCAGTCATCTTGCAAACAGTAGATGAAAACGGAATAGTAAAAAGAATACCTTTAGAGTTATTAATCTTCAATAGAAAGACTCATGTTTGTTAAACTGTACACAGCTCAGTGTGTAACTAAGGACTTTATATAAACGAGAAGCTGCATTGCTTGCTGCACACAGCTCAGTAAATGTTTCTGCATTTAACAAGGAAGTTTCCATTAAGCATCTGCACTGTCTCACACAAGATAATCTGCAGCTGAGAAGTGTACACTGAACTTTTGTATAAACTGTCAGTTTCCTCAGAGAAATGTATGACTGCAGTTAAATAGCTCTAATCTAGTTACTTAAAATGTCTGAAAAGGAACTTGCAATACAAGCTACACTGTCACAGGAGAGAGAGCAGAACATTAGACCACAGTTTACAATAAAACCCACTGAGAAAGTCATACAAAGTTGTCAAGCTGAGAAAGATGAATTAGTGGATGCATTGGATGAAATGTGGGAGAAGGTTAGAAAATGTTTGTCTTTAGCAAATGAAATTCCTGATGACAAAGAACAGTTAAACAAGATTGCTGACAGACTTAATGCTTGTTATGAAAATTATGAAAGGTTGTCACGCAAATATTTTAATCTGCTATCAAAAACTAATGTTGAGGAAACTGTACAAATTCAAACCCAGTTTAATGAATCTAATCTACAGCGCAAGAAACTAGTGCAAAGCACATTAGCAACAGTTGAAAGCAGGATTGCAGACTTGCTAGAATCCAGATCACTGCGTGCTGCTTCAACAATTCGCTTTGCTAAATCTAGAAGTACTTCCTCTTCATCTATAAGCTCCGCCATTATCAAAGCACGTGCAGAAGCAGAAGCTCCAATGGTGCGCACTTCTTTTAGCAAAAAAGAAGCAACACTGAAAATGGAGGCAGCAAAACAGGAGAAGGAAAAAGAATTAGAAGCAGTGAAAAAAGAAACAGATTTAGAAATACTGCAAAATGAAAAAGAAGTAGCTGTCGCCATGGCAAGATTAAAGGTACTTGAGACAGCCAATACAGAAGAACTCCTAGAATATCCTATCAGTCTGGTGGCATCAGATTACCCAGAGAACTGGTCATCACACTATAGAGTAAGCAGTAATTTCAATAGAAAGCCCATATTTAGGGCAAATAAACAGGCAAAAATGTTAAATCATCAACACTTTTCAGCTCTAAGGCCTTTATCAAAATGCCTGGCTGTGTAAAAAGATAGCTCTTATATAGCATTTTTTTGCCAAACTTCCTGTGAATCAATTTTAGATTTTACTGTTGCTGCTCCATATATCCAAAGGTTTTTATTTATTTGAAACATTTTATGAGATAATTTTTTATTTTGGCTATAGACACCAATGTCTTAGTTGCACCTACTCCTCATCCTACCACACCACTACTACCCATACATCTCTATTTCCCAAGGGACTCTGAAACTAAAAATAGTTTATGTGTAGGCACACTTCAGATATTGCCGTGGCGACCTAATTTTTATTACCTAATTTTTACTACACATACACTAACTAGCTCAGGTGATGTATTCTCGACAGCTGATAACTGGTGAGACAAACATGGCTGCTACCCTCCTCGCAACTACTTCCACTAACTTTCTCTGAACATCTATATCTACATCACGCCTAACCTACACTCCCCATGCTCCGCCTCGCTACCTCCCACCGACTGCCTACACCTATGTCACAGCTAACCTAAACTCCCCCTGCACTGCCCAGCTAACTCACCCTGATCAATGCAATTTTCAAAGTGGCCGCTCCAAACTCACCATGCAGCACACAGCGATCGACTCCCTCTGATGACGTTAAATGCCAAAGAAGAAATTAGTATACGGCAGCAACAGGTTACACAACTGCTGGGTGCAATACCAGGATAAGCAGTGAACCAAACTGCGGATAAAACAAAATAACAGAAAAAATCCAGTAGCACAGCAGTGGGATTAAGAAGAGAAGTTTATTCCATCATAACAAAAAAGTACAGAACACAGACCAATCGTACGTGGTCTGTACTTTTTTGTTATGATGGAATAAACTTCTCTTCCTAATCCCACTGCTGTGCTTCTGTATTTTTTCTGTTATTTTAACTCATCCTGATCGCCTACACCAATGTCACGCCTAACCTACACTCCACTGAAACGCACAACTAAGTCCCTAATACCGCCTACACTTACATAATATCTAACGTACACTTCCCTGGAATGCTACAGCTAACTCTCACATACTGCCTACTGTCAAAAAATATCTCAGTATAATAAACTATATTAAATAATAAGCCTCCCCATTATAACTATGAAGATATGTCACTAAACTAATAATCAATGTTTAAATAATGTGTTACAGAGATGTGCTAAAATGCCAGCGGCCGTAGATATTTTAAAAGGGATTTAATGGTTACTTTCTATTATTTCAAACATAAATATTTATTTGAAAATATATGTTTATGTTTAAAATAATACAATGCATCATTAAATACCCTTAGTCTATAGATATTTACAATGCTTTAAACTATATTCATTGTACATTACTATGCATATCATTTAAAGTGAAGGTCAATTTTGACAAATTAGTGCCCAGTTTTTATTAATCCTATTAAAAACAAGGGCACTTTAATTAATCAAAATTGACATTTCAAGCATTTTCATCAAAAACTTACCTTTTAATCCTGAAAGCTGCTGCATCGATTCCCCCGGCCGTTGGAAATCGTCAGAAATTACGAATCTGGCTTCCTCCAATCACGGCATTCCCCGCGAGGGATCATGGCCTGAGGGAACGCCGTGATTGGATGAAGCCGGATTCGTCATTTTGGACCCGCGAAGAGGGCTTGCGATGGGTTTAAAGTGAAGGTCAATTTTGATTAATTAAAGATGCCCTTGTTTTTAATAGGATTATTAAAAACATGGCACTAATTCATCAAAATTGACCTTCACTTTAAACATTGACCCCTAAACTGCCATAACCTAAACCTAATACAGGTTTTGAAAAAGCAGGATTGCGCAGGCGATATGGTAGCGTTGAGCTCCATACCTCATCCAAATACAAGGGCTGCTTTGACGTGTTTGTGCACGATTTCCCCATAGACATCAATAGGGAGAGCCAGCAAAAAAAAAACCTATCGCCTGCAATCGTAGAAACAAAATCTCCGTAACGCAGCCCCATTGATGTCTATGGGGAAAGAAAAAGTTACGTTTAAACCAAACACCCTAACATAAAAAACACGTCTAAACACCCCTAATTTGCTGCCCCTGATATCGCTACAACCTACATAATGTTATTAACCCCTAATCTGCCGCCCCCAACATCACTGCATCCTACATAATGTTATTAACCCCTAATCTGCCGCCCCCAACATCGCCGCCACCTACATAATGTTATTACCCCTAATCTGCTTTCCCCAACATCGCTGCCACCTACATAATGTTATTAACCCCTAATCTGCTGCCCCTAACATCGCCGCCACCTACATTACAGTTGTTAACCCCTAATCTGCCACCCTTAACATCACCGCCACCTACATTACAGTTTTTAACCCCTAATCTGCCGCCCCCAATGTCGCTGCCACTATACTAAAGTTATTAACCCTAAATCTCTGGCCTTCAACATCACTAACACTAAATTAATATATTAACCCCTAAACCTAACCCTAATGTAACCCTAAGCATAACCCTAACCCTAACACCCCCTAACTTAAATATAATTTATATTTTTTGTATTTATTTAAACTAGGTAGACTAGTTAGTAAATAGTTATTAACTATTTACTAGCTACCTAATTAAAATAAATACAAAGTTACCTATAAAATAAAACCTAACCTGCCTTACACTAAAACCTAACATTACAATAAAATAAATTACAATATTAAAATACAATTATCTAAATTACAAAAAAAATAAATACTAAATTACACAAAATAAAAAATGAAATTATCAAAAATAAAAACAAATTACTCCTAATCTAATAGCCCTATTAAAATAAAAAAGCCCCCAAAATAAAAAAAAAACACCTAGTCTACACTAAACTGCCAATGGCCCTTAAAAGGGCCTTTTGCGGGGCATTGCCCCAAAGAAATCAGCTCTTTTACCTGTAAAAAATAAACAAACAACCCCCCAATGATAAAACCCACCACCCACCCAACCAAACCCCCCAAATAAAAACCTATCTAAATAAACCTAAGCTAACCATTGCCCTGAAAAGGGCATTTAGCTCTTTTACATTGCCCAAACCCTAAGTTAAAAATAAAACCCACCCAATAAACCCTTAAAAAAACCTAGCACTAACCCCGACAATTCCCTTACAGTTTTCGAAGACCGGACATCCATCCTCATCCAGATGGCAGAAGTCCTCATAAAAGCCGGCAGAAGTCTTCATCCAAGCAGGCAGAAGTCCTCCTCGAAGTTGGCAGAAGTCTTCATCCAAGCAGCAGAAGACTTCATCCAAGCGGCAGAAGTCTTCATTCAGAGTGCATCTTCATTCTTCATCCATCCGGCGCAGAGTGGGTCCATGTTCAAGACATCCGGCGCGAAGCATCCTCTTCTTCCGATGGTCGCTGTAGAATGAAGTTTCCCTTTAAGTGACGTCATCCAAGATGGCGTCCCTTACATTCCGATTGGCTGATAGAATTCTATCAGCCAATAGGAATTAAAGGGGAAAAAATCCTATTGGCTGATCCAATCAGCCAATAGGATTGAGCTTTAATCCTATTGGCTGATCCAATCAGCCAATAGGATTGAGCTTGCATTCTATTGGCTGATTTGAATAGCCAATAGAATGTGAGCTCCATCCTATTGGCTGATTGGATCAGCCAATAGGATGAAAGCTCAATCCTATTGGCTGATTGCAACAGCCAATAGGATTTTTCCCCTTTAATTCCTATTGGCTGATATGAATTCTATCAGCCAATCGGAATGTAAGGGATGCCATCTTGGATGATGCACCTTAAAGGGAAACTTCATTCTACAGTGACCATCGGAAGAAGAGGATGCTCTGCGCTTGATGTCTTGAAGATGAACCCGCTCCGCGCCGGATGGATGAAGATAGAAGATGCCGTCTGGATGAAGACTTCTGCCACTTGGATGAAGACTTCTGCTGCTTGGATGAAGACTTCTGCCAGCTTCGAGGAGGACTTCTGCTCGCTTGGATGAAGACTTCTGCCGGCTTCAATGAGGGCTTCTGCCGCCTGGATGAGAATGGATGTCCGGTCTTCAAAAACTGTAAGTAGATCCTCGGGGTTAGTGTTAGGTTTTTTAAAGGGTTTTTTGGGTGGGTTTAATTTTTAGCTTAGAGTTTGGGCAATGTAATAGATCAAAATGCCCTTTTAAGGGCAAGGCCCATCCAAATGCCCTTTTCAGGGCAATGGTTAGCTTAGGTTTATTTAGATTAGGTTTTTATTTGAGGGTTTGGTTGGGTGGGTGGTGGGTTTTACTGTTGGGGGGTTGTTTGTATTTTTTACAGGTAAAAGAGCTGATTAATTTGTGGCAATGTCCCGCAAAAGGCCCTTTATAGGGCCATTGGCAGTTTAGTGTAGGCTAGGGTTTTTTTATTTGGGGGGGCTTTTTTATTTTGATAGGGCTATTATATTAGGAATAATTCGTTTTTATTTTTGAAAATTTCATTTATTATTTTGTGTAATTTAGTGTTTGTTTGTTTTTGAAATTTAGATAATTGTATTGTATTAATTTAATTTATTTTATTTTATTGTAATGTTAGGTTTTAGTGTAAGGCAGTTTAGGTTTTATTTTACAGGTAACTTTGTATTTATTTTAATTAGGTAGCTAGTAAATAGCTAATAACTATTTAATAACTAGTCTACCTAGTTAAAATAAATACAAATTTACCTAAGAAAAAAATTAAACCTCAGATAGCTACAATGTAACTATTAGTTATATTGTAGCTAGCTTATTTTTTTTTTACAGGTAAGTTTGTATTTAGTTTTAAATAGGAATTATTTAGGTAATAATTGCAAGTTTTTAGATTTATTTTAATTATATTTAAGTTAGGTGGCGTTAGGGTTACATTAGGGCTATGCTTAGGGTAAGGGTTACGTTAGGGTTGGGTTTAGGGGTTAATATATTTGTGTAGTGATGTGGGAGGCCAGAGGTTTAGGGGTTAATTTAGTATATTTTGTTGACGTTGCGGTACACCTATTCTGACAATAGCGGCGTTAGGGAAAAAGCATCGTTATGAAGCATAACGATGCTTTTTCACTCATAACGCAGAACTTGTGATCTTGCTGAATGTAATTAATGTTGCTTGGTGTGTTAATTATTTTTAATTAAAGGGATAGTAACCCAATTTTTTTTCTTTCATGATTCGGAGAGAGCATGCAATTTTAAGCAACTTTCTAATTTACTCCTATTATCATTTTTTCTTCGTTCTCTTGGTATTTTTTTTTTTTAAAAAAAAGAAGAAATATAAGCTAAGGAGCCAGCCCATTTTTGGTTTCAGCACCCTGGCTAGCGCTTGTGATTGGTGGCTACATTTAGCAAACCAATAAGCAAGTGCAACCCAGGTTCTGAACCAAAAATTGGGCCGGCTGCTTCCTGCTTTTCAAATAAAGATGCCAAGAGAACAAAGAAAATATTATAATAGGAGTGAATTAGAAAGTTGCTTAAAATTGCGTGCACTATCTGAATAATTAAAGAAAAAAATTGGGTTTACTATCCCTTTAAAGACAGTATAAATAACATTATAGTTCTACATAACTGCATGCCTGTTATGTACAAATATAATTTCATGCTACTGACTACTATAACATAAATATATATTAATAAGTATATCACTAATAAACACAACAAGCTAACATAAATACATTTTATTGTTTATGCAATACTTAAAACAATATGCAATATACATGCATACAATTTTAAAAATTGAATATCAATGCAAGGCCTGAATACATTATGTCTACAATTTTTGAAATAAAATGCTTGGTCATGTATAATACGTATTAGTTTAAGTATTGGATATATACATTAAAATGTAGCTATTCTTGCTTGATGCAGTTCTTATTGCAAATAAAAATATATTTTTAAAATAGATATTTATGTTATAAAAGTTGCATTATAATTATAGTATTACATAACTGCATGCCTGTGTAATAAAACAATGTAATACTAATTCATTTTGTAACATGAATATACATTTTAAAATATATATTTATGTTTAAAATAAAAAACACAACAAGAAAAAAAAGCATATTAATTTATATACAATAGTTAAAAGAATGTGCATCATACATAAAAATGCATAATATTTATGTAGATAAATGCACTATTAACCCCTAAGCTGCAGTAACCTAATGACCTAATCAAAACACCTACAGGTATGAGGGGTGGTTAGGAGATAGGGCCTAATAAATAGTAACCTTCAATAATCACCTAATCAACCCCCATACAGGTATGAGGGGTGGTTAGGAGATTAAGGCCTAATAAATGGTAACCATCAATAATCACCTAACAAACCCCCTATACCTGTATGGGGGTGGCTAGGAGATTAAGGCCTAATAAATACTAACTAACAATAATAACTCTTCCTTGAGCCCTCCTCTTCATGCAGTCACTGCCGCACACTAAAATTCCAGAAGCGTGGAATCCCAATTTAGGGTTACAATTAATTTAGATTGGCTGATTTTAAATCAGTCAATCCTCATTTAAATCAGCCAATTGCAAGAATGTTTTTAAATTGAAATTTGAATCATTCAATAGAAAAGGATAATTACAGTGGGTATTGAAAAGAGTAGTCCCCCTTGAAAATAATCACATTTTGTTGCTTTGCAGCCTGAATTTTGTTTATCCAGTTGTAATTACTCAGTGCAATTTATAACATCCAAGTGAAAGATACAACACCAACATGTCAGACAAAAATAAAGACAATTCAAAAACAGAATCACTGAGTAATCACAACTGGATAAACAAAAACTGTGTCTGTTTTTATTTCAGGCTGCAAAGCAACAAAGTGTGATTATTTTAAAAACCCACTGTAGAATTTAAATTTAAAAACGTTCTTGCTATTGGCTGATTTAAATCAGCCAATAGGGATTTACTGATTTGAAATCAGCCAATCGGAATTAAGTGGTACCCCTATATATTGGGGTTCTGCGCTTCCGGAATGTTAGTGTTTGTCTCTGCTGCTATGAAGATGGGTTCCATGGTGCCAGGAACCAGGATAAAGAGGGCCCAACATCTTCTCAAGAGGAGCTGGATTTCCAAACGGTGAGTACCATTTTTATGGCTTTTTTTTTGGGTGGGTTTTTTTTTTTAAGAATAGAGTTTTTTATTTTCACTTTTTTTCTAGGCTAAGTATTTTAAGTTAGATTTTTTTATTTTGGGGAATGGCGGTTTACTTATAAGGTAGATGTTTTTTTTGTAATTTATTTATTTTTTGCAAAAGACCTTATCACTTTAGGGAAATGCCCTACAAAACTCCCTTTTAAGGGCTATTGTAATTTATTTATTTTTTTGTTTTGGGTGGGTTCTTGTTTTTTTATTTTGGATACTGTAGTTTATTTTTATTTTTTTGTAACAGCTTTTTTTATTTTTTTTATTTAGAGGGTTTTAGTTTAGAGGGGGGGTTAGTTTAGACCAGAGGTTTGGTTTAGGGGGGGGGGGGTTAGGTGTTAGGTAGAAAAGGGTTAGATTGCATTTCGGGTTGTGGCAGTTTAGGTTTAATTTTTTTTTTGCTTATATTTGTATTTTTACTTTGGGGGTTTAGTTTAAAGGGTGGTTAGGCGTTAAATTAGTTTGTGTTTGGTGTATGTAATAGTTAGTTACTTGCAGGGTTTATGTTATGAGCTTTATAGTTAGTTATTTGGATGGGTATCTGGCGGCATTGGGGTTAATAGTTACTTGCGGCAAGTATGTGGGGACATAGGGGTTAATAGTTACTAGCGGTGGGTATGTGGTGGCATAGGGGTTAATAGGATATATACCTGCAGTGGTGGTTTTGATCTTTATTAGTGTAGTGTTACTTTGCGATCATGGGGTACTTCGGTTTAGGGGTCATTAGTGGTTAGGCACACAGCAGTTATATTCCAGAGACCCTTTAGTATACCACCAATATGGTTGGCAATGCTAGCTGTTGTCTATAGCCAGCATAGTGGCCAATGGCATGTATAGTAAACGCCTCTCGGCGATGCCACTATGTCAAGAGCTTGGAATATTTTGACAGGCTCGCTCAGCATAGCGGCGGATCACTTTGAATATTTTGCCGCCTCGTAGCACTTTAGATCATCAGTGCCATAGCAACAAGGGTCTTTTACAGTGTATTCTTCAGCATATTTCAGGGCTTGGTCCAAATGCCCAGTTTTTTATAGAACTTTTTTATAATGCATCCTGATTGATTGAATAGTTAAAATATGAACCAAATGACTAGCCAATCTTAAAAGTTGGACGACATATCTGATATTAAGACATCTCATTCTTTAATTGTTGCAAAAATAGCTATTTTTTCGCTTAGCATAAGAATGCTGGATAAATGTTTTAGTTGCCGAAGACGACATTTTAATCTAAATAAAAGATTTTCTCTAAAAAACTGCTTTACGTATCTATGTTGAATTTATATACTTAGAATGATGAAACTGAATTATTTATATTTTTTAATTTTGCTGTTATATTATCATCTCATTCTTTTAACCTTTTTATTTGAGCATAGTACTAAATTGTACCATTGCATTGAAATAAAATAGGACATTTTGACCATTACAAGCCATTCAATATCTATGGAACTTTAAAATACTGTAATAGAATATTTATGACGTCTTGAAAATTGCAGTAAATCGCTGATCCCCAACAAGCATATTAGAAATAGAACAATTTTTCTTTGAATAGGAAAAAAATTTAACCATCCAACTACGCAAAGCTTGTTGAGACCTATCCAAATAAGATCATAGCTGTAAATGGTGCTTCTTAGAAAAATTGCCTCAAGAAACTGAATATTTTTGTACCTATAATATTTAAAGGAACAGTCAAGTCAAAATGAAACTTTCAGATTCAGATAGGGAATGCAATTTTAAACAACTTTCCAAATCACATTTATTAAATTTGCTTTGTTCACTTGGTATTCTTTGTTAACAGCTAAATTTTGAAAGGCTCATAACTGATTTCTAAGCTGTTGAAGGCAGCCTCTTTTCATTTTGACAGTTTTTTCACAGCTAGACAGTGCTAGTTCATGTGTGCCATATAGATAACATTGTGCTCACTCCCATGGAGTTATTTATGAGTCAGCACTGATTGGCTAAAATGTCAAAAGAGCTGAGATAAGGGGCAGACTGCAGAGGCATAGATACAATGTGATCACAGAGGTAAAAAGTATATTAATATAACCAGTGTTGGTTATACTGGGGAATGGGTAATAAAGGCAAGGGATTATCAATCTGTTTAAACAATAAGTAGACAACTAGACTGTAGCTTTAATTTACAACTTTTTTCTTTATTTTAATTACTTTTGTTTGTCTCATAGAAATGTTCAGTTTAGCCACTTAAATATATAGCTATTTATTTAAAAATAAATTCTTTCTGAGTAATTTATTCAATTTGGGAATTAAAATGTTGCAGAAAACGTGCTGAAACCTGCGTTAACACAGCAGTGTGAGAGATCTATGCAAAAGCCCTGAATTCCTTTCTGCATTTTGGAGATTCTTTGGTATTATATGAAAGGGTCTTAGATTCCAATTTGTGGTAAGAGCATTTGTATGGGTTTACAAAGTACCATAAAACATTTTCAAATTAGAAACCAAGGTTGGTCAGAATCTGGGACAGCGCTATTTAACACTCCCGCTTGCATGCTAACTCCACTAAAGTAAGCTTATTGCGATCATCGGGTAGTGCTCGTATTACAAGTTGAAAAAGTTTTCGCTCACACGCTAACCCGATGTGCGCAAAAAGACGAACTTAGAACATTGAATGAGCATTAACATATTCCCCCATAGAAGTCAATGGAGCAAAAAAAGTGCAAAAAGAAACCTAACACCCTACTCGCGCGCAGACACCATCACATATTCTCAAGTGCGCTAACCCAACATTAAAATATGAATATTTCACATTCCAATGTTCTTCACATAGCAGAATATGTTCTATTTATTTATAAATACATATTTCTACATCTATCTGATGGTATTTTGTGTACAATATATATCTATACCTATATATATATATATATGAATATATATTTATAAATACATAGAACGTATTCTGTTATGTGAACATTGGAATGTAAAATATTTACAGTAAATACACAGTATAACACCTTATTAATTATGAATATTGCATAAATATTATTTTCCATGTTTTTATGTACTTGACGGCAAAGGGCTCCAATATGTCTATATATGTATACATATGTATTTATGTGTTTATATGCGTATAAATGTCTGTAAATACATATATAAACATATACTTACGTCTAGGGTGACCCATCTATATATGTCTTACCACTTGATTCCTGACATTTATATATATATATATATATATATATATATATATATATATATATATATATATATATATATATATATATATATATATATATATATATATACTAGTCCTAAAGCCCGTGTACACTGGCCATTTTTTGCAGTATAGCGGTCCCACCACTTGCTTTCTCTCTATCCCCCCTCTCTTTTGCTCTCTCTTTCTCCCCTCTCTGTTGCTCTCTCTTTCTCTCTTTCTCCCCCCTCTCTTTTGCTCTCTCTCTCCCCCTCTCTTTCGCTCTCTCTCTCCCCCCTCTCTTTTGCTCTCTCTCTCCCCCTCTCTTTTGCTCTCTCTTCCCCCTCTCTTTTGCTCTCTCTCCCCACTCTTTTGCTTTCTCTCTCTCCCCCCCTCTCTTTTGCTCTCTCTCTCCCCCCTCTCTTTTGCTCCCTCTCTCCCCCCTCTCTTTTGCTCTCACTCTCCCCCCTCTCTTTTGCGCTCTCTCCCCCTCTCTTTTGCGCTCTCTCCCCCTCTCTTTTGTGCTCTCACACCCTCTCTTTTGCGTTCTCTCCCCCTCTCTTTTGTGCTCTCTCCCCCTCTCTTTTGCGCACTCTCCCCCTCTCTTTTACACATTCTCCCCCCTCTCTTTTGCGCACTCTCCCCCTCTCTTTTGCTCACTCTCCCCCCTCTCTTTTGTGAATTTTCCCCCTCTCTTTTGCGCACCCTCCCCCCTCTCTTTTGCGCACTCTCCCCCTCTATTTTGCGCACTCTCCCCCCTCTCTTTTGTGCACTCTCCTTCCTCTCTTTTGCGCACTCTCCACCCTCTCTTTTGCGCACTCTCCACCCTCTCTTTTGTGCTCTCTCTCCCCTCTCTTTTGCTGTCTCTCTCCCTCCTCTGTTTTGCTGTCTCTCTCCCCCCTCTCTTTTGCTATCTTTCTCCCCCATCTCTTTTGCCGTCTCTCTCCCCCCTTTCTTTTGCTGTCTCTCTCCCCCCCTCAATTTGTTGTCTCAGTGTCTCAAAATATTCAAAATGTAATATATTCGAATTTGAATGTGACATTTGAATTCGAATGTGCAATTCAAATTTGAAATAGTATTTCTAGTCTACAACTTTGTTTAATAAATGTAATATTCGAATTCGAATGCTACATTTGAATTTGAATGTCACATTCTAATTTGAAATAGTATTTCTAGTCTAATACTGTGTTTTAAATGTGATATTCGATTCGAATGTGATATTCGATTCGAATGTGACATTCGAATTCGAAATAGTATTTCTAGTCTAATACTGTGTTTTATAAATGCAATATTCGAATTCAAATGTGACATTCAATTCGAATGTGACATTCGAAATAGTGTTTCTAGTCTACAATTGTGTTTTATAAATGTAATATTTGAATTTGAATGTGATATTCGAATGTGACATTCGAAAACTGTAAATAACATTCAAAAATCAAATTTTTAAGAATATTTGTTCTTATCAACATTCTATTATGTAAATCAAATTTCTACAATAACATTCGTTCTAACATTTGAATTTGGATATAAACACATTCACCCATCCCTACCCGCGGTCACGTTCACGTCATGCCCGGCCATGCCCACTCCGCACCTGTACGGCTACACCCACTCCACTCCCGCCGGCCATGCCCACTCCACCACTCAACACTAGGTCAGTTGTTTAAGTGGTCACGATATCCAAAGTCTGAATGTAGCACGCTTTGGCTTTGGCTTGCACGCAAAAAATCTACTTTCAACTTGTAATACACGTGCTAACCCATGCGCATTAAAAATTTACTTCTGGCGGTGTTTGCGTGTGAGGGAAAGCGCTAAATAGTGCGCCATTTGTAATCTGGCCCAATGTTTCATTGAAATAAATTTCTTTATGTTATATACACTGTCCAGTAGCTTTTGATCTAAGGTGACACAAACTATAAACCTCTTGCCATCTATTTCGCTCATAACTGGAGGCTCTATGATCAATAGAACACTGCATCTGACAGCAAATGTTAATTTCTGTGTTACCAGTCTCTCAAGGGTCCCACTAGGTAAAATATTCTAAAAAAGTGGACTTTCCCTCACCGTTCAGATTGTTTCTATTGTATAGGACTTGTTACCTTAGAACCTTCTTCTTGGTTAATGCTTGAAAATGGAGCATGGGGGGTGCATATTTACAATCACCTATGTTACGAGTTTTGCGCTAAGCAGGGTTCGAAAATAACGCCAAAAAATTTGCATTATTGTACTCTCCATATCACTGTCATTACGAGTTACTGAAAAGCATACTTGCACTGTGCAATATGGTGCGTTAAGCTCCATACTGCACAAAAGCCAAGGACTGAGTTTGCGTGCTTGTGCACGCTTTCCGCCATAGACATCAATGGGGTGAGAGTGTTAGAAAAAAGCTAACACCTGCAATTGCAGAATGGAGATCGCAGCTACGCAACACCAATGATGTCTATGTGGGAAAGAAAGTTACGTTTAAACCTGATTTGAACATCCAATAGGATTTCAGAAGCTCTCATCCTATTGGCTGATTTGAATTTAAAGAATCAAATCAGCCAATAGGAATGCAAAGTACACCATTTTGAAATGGCTATCTTGCATTCAACTTCCGTGTATGGCGTATGGCGGTGACCGTATGAAGAGGATGCTTCGCGAAGGATGTCTTTGCCATCCAGGATAGCTCCGCTCCACGACGCCGGGATGAAGATAGAAGACATTCCTGAGATGGATGATGGTGTCTCCGCCTGGATTAAGATGGATGTCCGACTTCAGGAACCGTGAGTAGATTTTCTGGGGTTAGTGTTAGTTTAAAAAAAAAATGTGGGTGTTTTTTTTTTTTTTTAGATTAGGGCTTTTTTTATTTCAATGGGCCACAAAAGAGATGAATGACCCTTTAAGGGTAGTTAAAGAGCTAAATGCCCTTTTAAAGGCAATGCCCATACAAATGCCCTTTTCGGGGCAATAGGTAGATTAGGTTTTCTTTAGTTCGTTTTTTTGTATTTTGTGCATTTAGGGGGTGGGGGTTTGTAATATTAGGGGGTGTTTGTTTTAATTTTTTTTCAAAAGAGCTGTTAACTTTAGGGTACTGCCCTACTAAAGGTCCTTTTAAGGGCTATTGGTAGTTTATTATAGACTAGTACTAAAGCCTGTGTACACGGGCCATTTTTTGCAGTACAGCGGTCCCACCCCTTGCTCTCTCCCCCCTCTGTTTTGCTCTCTCTTCCCCCCTCTCTTTTGCTTTCTCTCCCCCCTCTCTTTTGCTTTCTCTCCCCCCTCTCCTTTGCTCTCTCTCTCCCCTCTTTTGCTCTCTCTCTCCCCTCTTTTGCTCTCTCTATCCCCTCTTTGGCTCTCTCCCTCCTTTCTTTTGCTCTCTCTCCCCCCTCTTTTGTTCTCTCCCCCCCTCTTTGGCTCTCTCCCCCTCTCTTTGGCTCTCTCCCCCCCTCTTTGGCTCTCCCCCCACTCTTTGGCTCTCCCCCCCCTCTTTGGCTCTCTCTCCCCCCTCTTTGGCTCTCTCTCCCCCCTCTTTTGCTCTCTCTCCTCTTTGGCTCTCTCTCTTCCCCCTCTTTGGCTCCCCCCCTTTGGCTCTCTCCCCCCCCTTTGGCTCTCTCTCCCCCCCTTTGGCTCTCCCCCCTCTTTGGCTCTCTCCCCCCTCTTTGGCTCTCTCCCCCCCCTCTTTGGCTCTCTCCCCCCCTCTTTGGCACTCTCTCCCCCCTCTTTGGCTCTCTCTTATCCCTCTTTGTCTTTTTCTCCTCTTTTGCTCTCTCTCCTCTTTGGCTCTCTTTCCTCTTTGGCTCTCTCTCCCCCTCTTTGGCTCTACCCCCCCTTTGTCTCCCCCCCATTGGCTCTCTCCCCCCCCCCTTTGGCTCTCTCCCCCCCCCCTTTGGCTCTCTCCCCCCCTCTTTGGCTCTCTCCCCCCCCTCTTTTGCTCTCTCCCCCCCTCTTTTGCTCTCTCTCTCCCCTCTTTTGTTCCCTCCCCCCTCTTTGGCTCTCTCCCCCCCTCTTTGGCTCTCCCCCCCCTCTTTGGCTCTCCCCCCCCTCTTTGGCTCTCTCCCACCCTCTTTGGCTCTCTCTCCCCCCTCTTTGGCTCTCTCCCCTCTTTTGCTCTCTCTCCTCTTTGGCTCTCTCTCCTATTTGGCTCTCTTTCCTCTTTGGCTCTCTCTCTCTCCCCCCTCTTTTGCTCTCCCCCCTCTTTGGCTCTCCCCCCCTCTTTGGCTCTCTCTCCTCTTTGGCTCTCTTTCCTCTTTGACTCTCTCTCCCCCTCTTTGGCTCTACCCCCCCTTTGTCTCCCCCCCATTGGCTCTCCCCCCCCTTTGGCTCTCTCCCCCCCCCCCCTTTGGCTCTCTCCCCCCCCTCTTTGGCTCTCTCCCCCCTCTTTTGCTCTCTATCTCCCCTCTTTTGTTCCCTCCCCCCTCTTTGGCTCTCTCCCCCCCTCTTTGGCTCTCCCCACCCTCTTTGGCTCTCTCCCCCCCTCTTTGGCTCTCTCTCCCCCCTCTTTGGCTCTCTCCCCTCTTTTGCTCTCTCTCCTCTTTGGCTCTCTCTCCTATTTGGCTCTCTTTCCTCTTTGGCTCTCTCTCTCCCCCCTGTTTGGCTCTCTCTCCCCCTCTTTTGCTCTCCCCCCCCCCCTCTTTGGCTCTCCCCCCCTCTTTGGCTCTCTCTCCCCCTCTTTTGCTCTCTCTTCTCTTTGGCTCTCTCTCTCTCCCTCCTCTTTGGCTCTCCCCCCCTTTGGCTCTCTCCCCCCCCCCTTTGGCTCTCTCCCCCCCTTTGACTTTCCCCCCCCTTTGGCTCTCTCCCCCCCCCCTTTGGCTCTCTCCCCCCCTCTTTAGCTCTCTCCCCCCCCCCCCTTTGGCTCTCTCCCCCCCCCCTTTGGCTCTCTCTCCCCCCTCTTTGGCTCTCTCTCATCCCTCTTTGGCTTTTTCCCCTCTTTTGCTCTCTCTCCTCTTTGGCTCTCTTTCCTCTTTGGCTCTCTCTCTCCCACCTCTTTGGCTCTACCCCCCCTTTGGCTCCCCCCCATTGGCTCTCTCCCCCCCTTTGGCTCTCTCCCTCCCCTTTGGCTCTCCCCCCCCCCCTCTTTGGCTCTCTCCCCCCTCTTTTGTTCTCTCCCCCTCTTTGGCTCTCCCCCCACTCTTTGGCTCTCTCCCCCCTCTTTGGCTCTCTCTCCCCCCTCTTTGGCTCTCTCCCCTCTTCTGCTCTCTCTCCTCTTTGGCTCTCTCTCCTCTTTGGCTTTTTTTCCTCTTTGGCTCTCTCTCTCCCCCCTCTTTGGCTCTTCCCCCCCCCCCCTTTGGCTCTCTCCCCCCCTCTTTGGCTCTCTCCCCCCCCTCTTTGGCTCTCCCCTCTTCCTCTTTGGCTCTCTCTCTCCCCCCTCTTTGGCTCTCCCCCCTCTTTTGCTCTCTCTACTCATTGGCTCTCTTTCCTCTTTGGCTCTCTCCTCTTTGGCTCTCTTTCCTCTTTGGCTCTCTCTCTCCCCCCTCTTTGGCTCTCTCCCCCCCTCTTTGGCCCATCTCCCCCCTCTTTGGCCCTTCTCCCCCCTTTCCTGATCCCTCTCTGGCTCTGTCTTCATTGAAAGCCTTTGCCTCTCTGGCCATGCCCCCATCGCAGCACCCCGCCTGGCCACGCCCCATGGTGGCGACATCCATCCGGCCACGCCCCTCGCGACACCCAGCCATGCCCCTCGTGACACCCGGCCACGCCCCTATCGCAACTCTCCGCTACGCTCCCTGACACTCAGCTTCAGCCTTGCTCTGTGCTGAGTGTCAGGATCCAAACGGTCAGGTATGTTTGTCATGTGCAGTCTCTACTGCGCATGACTGCATCTGACAAACATACTTGGCCATTTATTATATAGGATTAGGGCTTTTTTTATTTTGGGGTGTTTTTTTTTTTTTAAATGGGAATAATTTTTATTATTTTGGATAATTTCATTTGTTAATTTTTGTAATGGGATTTTTTTATTTTTGGGTTTTTTTTTTTATTTTTAATGGGCTTTAAAAGAGCTGAATGCCCCATACAAATGCCCTTTTAAGGGCAATGGGTAGATTAGGTTTTTTTATTTTGTGAGTTTGGGGGGGTTTGGGGGGGTTTTTGCAAAAGAGCTGTTAACTTTAGGGCAATGCCCTACAAAAGGCCCTTTTAAAGGCCCTTGGTAGTTTACTACAGATTAGGTTTTTTTTTATTTTGGGGTGTTTTTTTTTAAAAAAATGGGGTATTAGAATAGGAATAATTTTATTATTTTGGATAATTTAGTTTGTTATTTTTTGTAATGGTAGTTTTTTAATTTTTTTTGTAATTTTAGTGTTTATTATTTTTTGTAATTGTAATTTTAATTTTTTTGTAATGTTAGGTTTTTTATTTTTAGTAATGTTAGGTTTTTTATTTTAAATAATTTTAGGCTTTATTAGTGTAAGCTTAGGTTTTATTTTTATTTCACAGGTAAGTTTGTATTTATTTTTAAATAGGTAGTTAGTTAATAATTGTAACTTTAATATAGGTCTATTTTAATTATGTTAAAGTTAGGGGGGTTTAGGTTTAGGGGTTAATATAGTTTAATTAAGCTAGTTGTGATGTGGGGGGGACAGAAGGTTTTGAGGTTAATAGGTTTAGTTAGTGTTAGCTGTGTTGGGGTATGGTGCTTTAGAGGTCAATAAGTTTAGTTAGTGTTGACGATGTGGGTGTACGGCAGTTTAGGGGTTAATAGCTTTATTTAGTGTTTTATTTAGTGTTGGCGATGTCGGGGAACGGCGCTTTAGAGGTTAATAGCTTTATTTAGTGTTGGCGATGTCAGGGAATAGTGGTTTAGAGGTTAATAGGTTTAGTTAGTGTTGGCGATATGGGTGACGGCGGTTTTAGATAATTTTGTTTCGCAATCGGCGGCACATTAGTTTTGTTAAGTTAAATAGTTTGTTCGGATCCATTCTTTATTCATATTCATTATTCTATTCTGAAGTTTAGAATAGAATAATGAATATGAATAAAGAATGGATCCAAAATAACGAACGGATCAGAAAAAACGATTTAACTTAACATAACTAATTTGCAGAAACAATTTTTTTTTAACTTTACTAAACTAATTTGCCGAAATGAAATTATTTATTTAACTAATGAAAACAAAACAAAATTTTTAGCGTTGCACATGTCTAATATATATATACAGTACAGGGAGTGCAGAATTATTAGGCAAGTTGTATTTTTGAGGATTAATTTTATTATTGAACAACAACCATGTTCTCAATGAACCCAAAAAACTCATTAATATCAAAGCTGAATAGTTTTGGAAGTAGTTTTTAGTTTGTTTTTAGTTATAGCTATTTTAGGGGGAAATCTGTGTGTGCAGGTGACTATTACTGTGCATAATTATTAGGCAACTTAACAAAAAACAAATATATACCCATTTCAATTATTTATTTTTACCAGTGAAACCAATATAACATCTCAACATTCACAAATATAAATTTCTGACATTCAAAAACAAAACAAAAACAAATCAGTGACCAACATAGCCACCTTTCTTTGCAAGGACACTCAAAAGCCTGCCATCCATGGATTCTGTCAGTGTTTTGATCTGTTCACCATCAAAATTGCGTGCAGCAGCAACCACAGCCTCCCAGACACTGTTCAGAGAGGTGTACTGTTTTCCCTCCTTGTAAATCTCACATTTGATGATGGACCACAGGTTCTCAATGGGGTTCAGATCAGGTGAACAAGGAGGCCATGTCATTCGACTTTCTTCTTTTATACCCTTTCTTGCCAGCCACGCTGTGGAGTACTTGGACGCGTGTGATGGAGCATTGTCCTGCATGAAAATCATGTTTTTCTTGAAGGATGCAGACTTCTTCCTGTACCACTGCTTGAAGAAGGTGTCTTCCAGAAACTGGCAGTAGGACTGGGAGCTGAGCTTGACTCCATCCTCAACCCGAAAAGGCCCCACAAGCTCATCTTTGATGATACCAGCCCAAACCAGTACTCCACCTCCACCTTGCTGGCGTCTGAGTCGGACTGGAGCTCTCTGCCCTTTACCAATCCAGCCACGGGCCCATCCATCTGGCCCATCAAGACTCACTCTCATTTCATCAGTCCATGAAACCTTAGAAAAATCAGCCTTGAGATATTTCTTGGCCCAGTCTTGACGTTTCAGCTTGTGTGTCTTGTTCAGTGGTGGTCGTCTTTCAGCCTTTCTTACCTTGGCCCTGTCTCTGAGTATTGCACACCTTGTGCTTTTGGGCACTCCAGTGATGTTGCAGCTCTGAAATATGGCCAAACTGGTGGCAAGTGACATCTTGGCAGCTGCACGCTTGACTTTTCTCAGTTCATGGGCAGTTATTTTGCGCCTTGGTTTTTCCACACGCTTCTTGCGACCCTGTTGACTATTTTGAATGAAACGCTTGATTGTTCGATGATCACGCTTCAGAAGCTTTGCAATTTTAAGAGTGCTGCATCCCTCTGCAAGATAGCTCACTATTTTTGACTTTTCTGAGCCTGTCAAGTCCTTCTTTTGACCCATTTTGCCAAAGGAAAGGAAGTTGCCTAATAATTATGCACACCTGATATAGGGTGTTGATGTCATTAGACCACACCCCTTCTCATTACAGAGATGCACATCACCTAATATACTTAATTGGTAGTAGGCTTTCGAGCCTATACAGCTTGGAGTAAGACAACATGCATAAAGAGGATGATGTTGTCAAAATACTCATTTGCCTAATAATTCTGCACTCCCTGTATATATATATTATTATTATAGGCTATTTGTAGAGCGCCAACAGATTCTGCAGCGCTATTAACAAAGGTGGAGAACAAAAAAAAACATTTTTTAAGTAAAATTTACAGAAAGAACATCAGATATACAGTATATATAAGGTAGAAGAGCCCTACAAAAAGCCCTTTTAAGGACTATTGGTAGTTTATTGTAGGTTAAGGGGTGTTTTTATTTTTTGTAATCTTAGACTTTTTTCATTTTTCGTAATTTAGTGTTTATTATTTCTTGCAATTTTAGATTTTTAATTTTTTTTCGTAGTGTTAGGTTTTTTTAAATTTGCTATTTAGATTTTTTAATTGGTAGGTTTTTTTAATTTTATTAGAATAGTTATGTTAGGTTAATTTATAGTTTAAATTTATTTTTTTTATTTCACAGGTTTTAAAGTTTTTATTTATTTTAAGATAGTTATATTGTAATTTTAATTTAAAGTTAGGGGGGTGTTTAGGGGTTAATAGTTTAATTTAGTGTTTTGCAATGTGGCCCCTCCGGCGGTTTAGGGATTAATAGGTTTAGTTTAGTAGTTACAATGCGGGGGGCTGGAGGTTTAAGGGTTAATAGGTTTAGTTTATTAGTTGTGATGTGGGGGAGCCGGCGGATATGGGGTTAATACTTTATTTTAGTGTCAGGAGCGGCGGTTTAGGGGTTAATAGGTTTATATAGTGTCAGCAATATCGGGGGGGGGGGGCAGATTAGGGGTTATTAGGTTTATTTAATAGTCGCGATGTGGGTGGGTGGCAGATTAGTGTTTAATAGGTGTAATATAGTGTTTGCGATGCGGGATGTGGTGGTTTAGGGGTTAATAGGTAGTTTATGGGTGTTAGTGTACTTTGAAACATTTTAGTTATGAATTTTGTGAAACATCTTTATTTCGCAAAATCCATAACTACTGGTCTCAGATGGCGGAATGTATCGTGTCGGTATAGGCTGTAACGCAAGCATTTTAGCTGGACCGAACAACCTGTAATACGGGCGCAATGAAAATCCTGCACTCAAATGTCATTTTTTTGAGTGCGGAATGGACGTTGTGTTTCATACTAAAATGCTTGCGGTATAGCTATACCGCCGCAACTCGTAATATGCGTTCCCGTCCATTCCATGCGCAATGGCAAATTTTTCAGCATCATAGCTGTACCGCAAAACTCGTACTCTAGCCGACAGTTTACATAACATTTAGTTTGCATTTTGTAAATCTGAAAATAGATTGTTTTGTTATAAATCAAATAATCTATATGCAAAATAATTTTCACAGTAAATGACGTATATTTCTTAAAAATGCTCATAAGTGAAAGAGTGGAGACTGAGACATGTATGTGTGAAAATGTTCACCTTAGCTTGTGTGTATTGTTTAGAAGGTGCATTTTGACGCCCCCAATCCCCACCACAACACCAGAAAACCCCCCGACAATACCACCAAACTCCCAGCCCTCCTCCAGACCACCCCATACCAAGTACATTTTATTTGCGCTCCATTAAGCTAACTTATTTTTCTTCTACATAAAATCATGTCACCTCACCTCCTTCCCACAAAGCCTTCGGGAAAGGTTGGGAGATGTGTATAGTGTGACTTGACAGCTTTGATATTAGGACATCCTGTTTACTTCCTACCCCATTATAGGAAAATTTAGTTTTGTTACGCCTATATTTATGGTGACAAAGCTGAAGGGGGAATTTCACTTTGTTCTGCTCTATTCCCCTGATATAATATAAAGTACTTGAAACAAACAATTTTAATGTTGTATGTTTAAATTAGTGTTCAGGTTCTGCCCAAAATTGCAACCCTTTACTGTCCACAAAAGTGTTAACTATTTCTAACAAACAACAGAAGGTTGAATAAAATCTCATAATCTAAAAGTCTATTATTACTATGGAATTTGTCTTCTTTAAAGTAGGGGTGTCCACATTTGCCAAAAATGGAGGTTTTTTCATTAATGTTAGGATTTGCCACAGGACACATTATATTATACTCATGCCACAGACAATACTTTAAAATATAATAATAAAAAAATTATAATAACATTATTTAGTTAAAATTACACAAGAAACTATTTATTATAAATTAATTTAATTTAAAACTGTGTATACCCCTCTAATATTTGGCAATTGGGCAATAGTCTGGGCAGCCCTGCTTTAATGAGATCAACGTTTAAGAAAAATATTTATATAAAAATTGTACTGGATCTGATATTTCAATTTGTTAGATTTCATTAGTAATTAAAGGGACATGCCACCCACATTTTTTCTTTTTTGATTTAGAAAAAGAATGCAATTTTAAACATCTTTCTAATTTACTTATATTATCTAATTTGTTTTATTCTCTTGATATTCTTTGATGAAAAGCATATCTAGATATGCTCACTAGCTGCTGATTGGTTGCTGCACATAGAAGCTTCATGCGATTGGCTCACCATGTGCGTTGCTTTTTCTTCAACTAAGGATATTTAAAAAATGAAGCAAAATAAATAATGGAAGTAAATTGTAATGTTGTTTAAATTTTTATTCTCTATCTGAATCATGAAAGAAAGATTTTGGGTTTAGTGGCCCTTTAAGTAGTATTTTGCAAAAAGATAAGTGGGCATGTCTTGTAATAAAGCAGATGGTAAGAAATATGGTGAGCATTCATGAATATCTGATATGAAATTACATGGGATGTTTAAAACAGACAGAATACTTGAGACTTGGGACTAATGTCTTATTCAAATTTAAAATGTGAAGAACTATTTAGAAAACAAGTTTAAAACTATAGCATAAGCAAGCAGATTTGATACTTTGCTTTGGTGACTTGTGATCTATGTGAGCAAATACCTCAATGCAGTTGTTTATTTGTGGGAACTGAGTCTGGGGCTACATATAGCATATAAATCTATTCATGGCTTGGTTAGAGCAAAAATAATGTTCACCTCAGTGGGGTTGTACCAAGGATTTTTGCAACGTATTTAAGAATGATGCATTTTAGTCCATTAGAAAACTCAGTTATTGCACCAGTCCATAATACAGCCAGAGCCAGGAATTCTGTAATAAATAATTATATCGCCTGATCGCTATATTCCTACCAGACCTACCTCTCACTTGTCTTCACTAGTACCGCCGCCACCGGTCTGGCCATATGGTGGGCGTCACTCACGTCGCTCCGCTACCTTAATTTCAAAATTATTTTTCACTGTCAGTGACATGAGAGTCACGGCTCACGAGGAGCCAGGATCCACTAAGTTTGTTTCCCACTTTTGACTTTCCCTCTCAGAGAGAGAGTCGGCTCCTTCACTGCTGTCAGTCCGCCTCCAGGATTCACGTCACTGACGGACTGTCTGTGCATCCACGTGATGCACAGTCCGATAGGCGTTACGCCCTGCCGATGTGCAAGTGAGAAGTGAGCTGCCACTCTGCCAGCCTGCCTTCACACTGACACTGTCACACGCGCACGCCCTCCCCTACCTAGCAGCCAATGCTGCCAGTGCCCCTAGCATATTATGGTCTGAACTTGGAAGTTTCCTGACAGTGTGTCACTCAGTGTGCCGTGTGTGCTGTGCGCACATAATTTAAATAATTTTTCACTACTCAATGCCGGCAGCGGCAGACAGGCAGATCCGGTGTCACACTATTGGGGGCGAACTAAGGCGGCTGCTTAGTCTGCCTTACACAAGCGTCGGCCCTATTTGCAAAGTGGGAATTTACCTTTTAAAGAATCCTTGCAATGTTATTTATAGGGTTTTGCTATTGCCTCTCATTATTGGCTGACTACCTGTATCCTGCTCAGCAGCTCTGCAGGGGTTAAACATATCATAATGCAAAAATTACAGTTTTGCACAGGGGTTGTAATGTGCAACAGCCCGTTACCATCTAAAGCACACATGCTTTATCCCTTAGTGATAAACTCTAATATGAATATTGTTTTTTTTCTGTCTCCTGTCTATCTTTTGGCAACATAATTATAATTCTATGTTTTTATCTAAATTCCTCCCTCATCAACTACTGCTATGACCCAATATACTCTTATTTCCAAAGTTTGCTCTGTGCTTCTGGCTAGAAGAGCCTCATCACTCGCTAAACCCTTGCTTGGGGATTGTTCAATGCATTTGAACCTCTGTCCTGTGATCCTGTTTCCTGGATGTGTATAATGTTTTACTTTAATTGCACTGAGATTCATTTTTGATTTTTGATCAAAGCTTTGCTGCCAGAATTCTAGGAAGTGTGGCTCAGAGGATTGAGAACCTAGGCTTTTTGATGTACTTATCCATGATATAAAACACTAACAGATGCAGATTTTAGTGACCTGTAATAACTGTCAATTAAAGGTTATGTTACTTTTAAGTCTTAGGGCACAATACAAAAAAAAAACAAAAAACTCTTTTTCTTGTTGTAGAAAAAAGTTTTCCTTTCCTTTGCAAAATTGTTTTGAATTTTCTGACTTAACCTGCAGCTCTTTTACATATTCAGGTATTGTCTTTTAACAGAACTGTCTAGGCTAAACGTTTCAAGTACATTGGCACTGATATTACATTGTAGTTTGCCCTTTTCTGCTACTGCTATCCAGATAGGTAGAAAATGCACACACACTCTCTCAGTGCTGATGTGTGTGTAAGATACCTTAAAGGGATGTTAAACTCAAAATTTCATTCCCCGTAAAGGGCAGGACTACAAATGGTGTGCTAAATATACTTTTGCTTGCGTGCTAACACCACTGAAAGTAAAATCTTAACATGGTCATGTTAGCATGTGTATTACAAATTGAAAGTAAATTGTTTGTGCGTGATCTAAAGACACCGGTGCGCTAACCTCAATATTAAGGATATGGATTCTGTTCAAACTTCTTCTCCCATTGACTTCTATGGGGAGCGTAAAAATAAAAAACAGCTGGTTCTCGCATACTAACCCAACACCACACTAGACCTACAGTGCTTAACCCGATGGTAGTTATGAATACTTAAAAATCTTTTTATTTTAAATATATATATATATATATATATATATATAAATAATTATTTTATTAATATAAAAATATCTATAGCTATATAGACTTGAAAAAGTCCGGCCGTGACTGGAAGAAACGCGTAGAGGATTCCTGTGGTACCAAGACGCTATCTTCACCCTCTTACTCTGTTTGTATCTAGAAGCCACGGCTACATTTTTTTAGTCTACACACAGACATTGTAAAAACATTTATAAAGATATGAATATGGTGATATGCTTTCATTTGTTACACTTTTTTAAGTGTGTTTTTATATGAGCTCTTTTAACTTTTTAATAAATACTACACTCAGAGCTTTTGCGCTGTTGTGTTTTTTGTTTTCAGCGTATCTCTCTGAGGGAGCATAGAGTGGATTATAACAAACAGCATCAGCTCTAGTGTTTTGTTTATCACTTGCACCAGACATATATCCATTGTAAGGACAACACAGAGAAAGGTGGATACTGATCCCCTGGAGGAACGGCATGGGCAACTGACATAGAAAGTACTGTATCTTACTTATTATTATTCTTTCTTACATATCCATTGCAGAGGACTATTTATTACATTTACTATTATCACTCTATACCGGGTGCATTTTGTAACAAAATGACTCTGGCCTCTTTTTATCAAGCTGTCAACCGCAAATACGCTGGAATTCCGCAGCATATTTGTGGCGAGCCTGATTCGCCTTAGTTATCAAAAGCTAGAGACCGGCAAAAGTAGAATTCAGTGACGTAACACACGATCCACCGGACTCAGTCCGACACAGATCGATGGTTACGTCACTCCAGATGTTCCGAACGCAAGTTTGGCACAATCTGACTACTTTTAGAAGTTATCAAGATCCTACCAGGTACGCTCGGCACTTTTCCGGCCCATCTTACCTGGTTTTCAATCCGCCACCCTAGAGGCGGCGGATGCCATAGGAATCAATGGGAGTCTGACAGCAGTGAAAGCTTATGTTCGCTGCTGCCCGATATCCCATTGATTCCTATGGGAAATGTCTACACCTAACACCCTAACATGTACCCCGTGGAGTCTAAACAACCCTAATCTGCCCCCCCCACACTGCCGCCACCTACATTATACTTATTAACCCCTAAACCACCGCTCCCGGAGCCCACCACCACTCTAATAAACTTATTAACCCCTAAACCGCTGCTCCCGGAGCCCACCGCCACTCTAAAAACTTATTAACCCCTAAACCGCCACTCCCGGAGCCCACCGCCACTCTAATAAACTTTTTAACCCCTAAAACGCTACTCCCGGACCCCGCCGCCACCTACATTATGTTTATTAACCCCTAATCTACCCCCCTACACCGCCGCCGCCTACATTATATTTATTAACCCGTAATCTGCCCTCTACACCGCCACCTACATTATATTTATTAACCCCTAATCTGCCCCCCCTACACCGCCGCCACTATATTAATTTTATTAACCCCTAAACCTAAGTCAAACCCTACCCCCCCCCTAACTTAAATATTATTTAAATTAATCTAAATAAATTTACTATTATTAACTAAATTATTCATATTTAAAACTAAATACTTACCTATAAAATAAACCCTAACGGCTAGATTACGAGTTTGGCGTTAGCCTTAAAAAGCAGCGTTGAGAGGTCCCAATGCTGCTTTTTAACGCCCGCTGGTATTACGAGTCTGGCAGGTACAGGTGTACCGCTCACTTTTCTTCCACGACTCGAGCTTACCGCAAATCCCCTTACATCAATTGCGTATCCTATCTTTCAATGGGATTTGCCTAACGCTGGTATTACGAGTCTTGGAAGAAGTGAGCGGTAGACCATCTCAAGTCAAGACTTCTACCGCATTTAAAAGTCAGTAGTTTTAAAAGTCATGGGCTAACGCTGTAACATAAAACTCTTAACTAAAGTGCTACAAAGTACACTAACACCCATAAACTACCTATTAACCCCTAAACCGAGCCCCCCCCCTCACATTGGAAACACTTTAATAAATATATTAACCCCTAATCTGCCAACCAGACATCGCCGCCACTTTAATAAATATATTAACCCCTAAACTGCAGCACTTCCGCCTCGCAAACACTAGTTAAATTTTATTAACCCCTAATCTGACGTCCCTAACATCGCCAACACCTACCTACATTTATTAACCCCTAATCTGCCACCCCCAACATCGCCGCTACTATATTAAAGGTATGAACCCCTAAACCTAAGTCTAAACCTAACCCTAACAACCCCCTAACTTAAATATAATTTTAAATAATCTAAATAAAATTACTACAATTAAATAAATGAATCATCCTATTTAAAACTAAATATTACCTATAAAATAAACCCTAGGCTAGATACAATATAACTAATAGTTACATTGTAGCTATCTTAGGGGTTATTTTTATTTTACAGGCAACTTTGTATTTATTTTAACTAGGTATTAAGGTAGGAAAAATCCTATTGGTTGATCCAATCAGCCAATAGGATTGAAGTTCAATCATATTGGCTGATTGGATCAGCCAATAGGATTGAGCTCACATTCTATTGGCTGTACAAATCAGCCAATAGAATGCAAGATAAATCCTATTGGCTTATTGGATCAGCCAATAGGATTTTTCCTACCTTAATTCCAATTGAATCCTATCAGCCAATCGGACTTCAAGGGACGCCATCTTGGATGACATCATTTAAAGGAACCTTCTTCAGTGTTAGAACGTCATTTGAAGAGGATGGCTCTGCGTCGGCTGGATTGAAGATGGACCCGCTCCGCTCCGGATGGATGAAGATAGAAGATGGCGCCTGGGTGAAGACTTCTGCTGCTTGGAGGACCTCTTCTGCCTGGATCAGATGAAGACTTCTGCCCCTCTGGAGGTCCACTTGTGCCTGGCTGGGTGAAGACGTCTCAAGGTAGGAAGATCTTCAGGGGGGTAGTGTTAGGTTTTTTTAAGGGGGGATTGGGTGGGTTTTAGAGTAGGGTTGGGTGTGTGGGTGGTGGGTTTTAATGTTGGGGGGGTATTGTATTTTTACCTAGTTAAAATAAATACAAAGTGTCCTGTAAAATAAATATAAATCCTAAGCTAGCTATAATGTAACTATTAGTTATATTGTAGCTAGCTTAGGGTTTATTTTATCGGTAAGTATTTAGTTTTGAATAGGAATAATTTATTTAATTATAGTACATTTATTTACATGTATTTAAATTATATTTAAGTTAGGGGGTGTTAGGGTTAGACTTAGGTTTAGGGGTTAATAAATTTATAATAGTGGCGGCGACGATGGCAGTGGCAGATTAGGGGTTAATAAATTTAATATAGTTTGCGGCGATGTTGAGGGGGGCAGATTAGGGGTTAATAAATATAATGTAGGTGTCGTCGATATTGGGGGCAGTAGATTAGGGGTTAATAAGTATAAGATTAGGGGTGTTTAGACTCTGGGTTCATGTTAGCGTGTTAGGTGCAGACATAAAATTAATTTCCCCATAGGAAACTATGAGGCTGCGATAGGAGCTGAACACTGCTTTTTTGCAGGTGTTAGGTTGTTTTTCAGCCAGCTCAGCCCCATTGTTTCCTATGGGGAAATCGTGCACAAGCACGTTTAGCCAGCTCACCGCTGACTTAAGCAACGGTGGTATTGAGGTGAGATGTGGAGCTAAATTCTGCTCTACGCTCACCTTTTTGCGGCTAACGCCAGGTTTTAAAAAACCTGTAATAACAGCGTTGTCTTAAAGGAGCGGTGGGAAAAAAAGGTTCGTTAGCACCGCAAGCCTTACCGACAAAAACTAGGCTTTAGATAGCTACAATATAATTAATAATTACATTGTAGCTATTTTAGGATTTATTTTTATTTTACAGGCAACTTTGTATTTATTTTAACTAGGTACAATAGTTATTAAATAGTTATTAACTATTTAATAACTACCTAGCTAAAATAAAGACAAAAGTACCTGTAAAATAAATCCTAACCTAAGTTACAATTACACCTAACACTACAATTAAATACATTAAATTAATTAACTACAATTACCTACAATTACATACAATTAAATAAAATAAACTAAAAGTACAAAAAAACCCCCACTAAATTACAGAAAATAAAAAAAAATTACAAGAATTTTAAACTAATTTACCTAATCTAAGCCCCCTAATAAAATAAAAAAGCCCCCCAAAATAATAAAATTCCCTACCCTATACTAAATTACAAATAGGGCTTTTTGTGGGGCATTGCCCCAAAGTAATCAGCTCTTTTACCTCCGGAGCGGAGCGGGTCCATCTTCAATCCATCCGACGCGGAGCATCCTCTTCCATAGACGTCCTAACGAAGAATGAAGGTTCCTTTAAATGACGTCATCCAAGATGGCGTCCCTTGAATTCCGATTGGCTGATAGGATTCTATCAGCCAATCGGAATTAAGGTAGGAAAAATCCTATCGGCTGATCCAATCAGCCAATAGGATTGAGCTTGCATTCTATTGGCTGTTCCAATCTGTTTATCCTACTTTACATTTTTTTTACTCTCAATTTTGACAAAATGAGGATTGTTTGAAATCTGGAGTTTGCAATGCATTTTTTGTAGTCCTCTTTGAAACATCAATACAATTAAACATGTTTCAAAATATTAAACTTGTGCAAGTGTCTTTATTTGCAAAAACAAATAAACAAATTACTATAATAAAAGCTGTATCAGTGGCATACACAAGTATTCTGTGCATACCCTGCTATAGTTTTCAAACACAAATACTTAGGGATTTAATAGTGTTATTAGTTAATGAGGTTTCCTTTTTCATTACAGAAGACACTAGTAGCTTTCTAGAAATGTGTGGTCTTTGGTTATAGTTGTGCATGGCATCCCCAGCCAGCATATCTGGGTATGTTGCTACACAGTACTACATTTTCCTGCAAACACAGGACTAGTTTCCATTGATGTTGTAAAATGTGGAAACTGGTGATAAAAAACATCTATCTCCACTAAAGTCTATAGAGACTTTTTATGTTACCACCAGTTCACTAACTTTACCACCTCAATGGAAACTAGCCCATATTTGGATAACTAAAGGATATTAAAAAAACATTACAATAAAATAAAATGAATTAATGTAATCAAATACAATTATCTAAATTACAAAAAAATAAACACTAAATTACACAAAAAAACAACAAATTATTAAAAATAAAAACAAATTACTCCTAATATAATAGCCCTATCAAAATAAAAAGCCCCCCAAAATAAAAAAAACCCTAACCTACACTAAACTGCCATTGGCCCTTAAAAGGGACTTTTGCTGGGCATTGCCTCAAAGAAAGCTCTTTTACCGGCTGTAAACAAAAATACAAACAACCGGAACCAGATAGCTGGAAAAAGGTCATCCAATCAAAGGCTTCATGGAACAGAGTGCCATAGCGATGGGTGATCAGCCCAATACAAACAAGGAAATACAATATAATATAATAAAGACACAACCTTTATTCGGCTTAGTTAAAAATATGCAAACAATCCAATCACATGGCGGACACACAGACAAGAGGGACAGACGGCCTGACGCATTTCGCTCCCCCTAGTGGCACTTAATCATAGGCCTAAGCTAACCTTTGCCCTGAAGAAGGCATTTGGATGGGCATTGCCCTTAAAAGGGCATTTAGCTCTTTTTACTGCCCAAACCCCAAGCTAAAAATAAAACTCAACCAATAAACCCTTAAAAAAAACTAACACTAACCCTGAAGATCCACTTACAGTTTTCAAAGACCGGACATCCATCCTCATCCAGGTGGCAGAAGTCTTCATCCACTATTTATTAACTAGTCTACCTAGTTAAAATAAATACAAACTTACCTGTGAAATAAAAATAAAACCTAAGCTAGCTACAATGTAACTATTAGTTATATTGTAGCTAGCTTAGGTTTTATTTTACAGGTAAGTATGTATTTAGATTTAAATAGGTATTATTTAGGTAATAATTGTAAGTTTTATTTAGATTTATTTTAATTATATTTAAATTAGGGAGTGTTAGGGTTAGATTTAGGGTTATGTTAGGGTTAGGGTTATGTTTAGGGTTAGGGTTACGTTAGGGTTAGGGTTCGGTTTAGGGGTTAATATATTTATTTAGTGTTAGTGATGGTGGAGGCCAGAGGTTTAGGGGTTAATAACTATAGTGGCGGCGACATTGGGGCGGCAGATTAGGGGTTAATAACTGTAATGTAGGTGGTGGCAATGTTAAGGGCAGCCGATTAGGGGTTAATAACTGTATGTAGGTGGCGGCGATATCGGGAGCGGCAGATTAGGGGTTAATCGTTTTATGTAGGTGGCGACAATGTTAAGGGCGGCAGATTAGGGGTTAATAACATTATGTAGGTGGTATCGATGTTATGGGTGGCAGATTAGGGGTGTTTAGAAGTGGTTTTTATGTTAGGGTATTAAACATAACTTTTTCTTTCCCCATAGACATCAATGGGGCTGTGTTACGGAGCTTTTGTTTCCGTGAACGCAGGTGTTAGGCTTCTTTTTTTTGCCGGCTCTCCCCATTGATGTCTATGGTGAAATCGTGCATGAGCACGTCAAAGCAACGCTTGTATTTGGGTGAAGCATGGAGCTCAACGCCACCATATCGCCCACGCAAGCCTGCTTTTTGCAAACCTGTAAAGCAGCGCTATAGGAAGAAGAGCAATGAAAATAATGTACACGAAATTAGCAAGCAGCCATAACGCCATAACTTGTAATCTAGCTGAAAATATATTAACATCTAAACTGCCTTCCCCCAACAATGCAATCTACCTATTTAAACTATTAACCCCTTATCCACCAACCCCCACATTGCAAACTATATAATAAATGTATTAACCCCTAATCCGTCATCCCCCCACAACGCAAAGTACCTAATAAACATATTAAACCCTAAACCGCCATCCCCCACAATGCGATCTAACTAATTACACTATTAACCTCTAATCCACCAACCCTCAACAACGCAGTCTACCTAATTAACCTATTAATCTAACCACTAAGCCCCCTAACCTAACCCCAATTAACTACAATTAGATTAAATAAAAAAGACTAACCCCCTAAAAAATTAATTAAAAATTACCAAAATAAAAAACATAACAACATGAAAATAAAAATTCCTAACATTACAGTAAAAAAAAAAACTAAGCTCACAAGAAAATAAAAAAAAAATCTAATATTACAGAAAAAAATGAAATTATCCAAAAAAATTTTTTTTTAAACTAATCTAATACCCTTATAAAAATAAAAAAGCCACCCCGAAATAAAAACACCCCCTAATCTAACACTAAACTACAAATAGCCCTTAAAAGTGCCTTTTGTAGGGCATTGCCCTAATTAAATCAGTTTTTTTTACTTAAAAAAAATAAAAATTACTCCCTAACAGTAACACCAGCCAACCCCTTCAAAATAAAAAAGACCTAACTATAAAAAACTAAACTACCCATTGCCCCTTAAGGGGCATTTGTATGGGCATTGCAATTAAAAGGGCAATCAGCTCTTTAGTGCTCATTAACAAAAAAAGCCTTAATCTAAAAAAAAACCCACAACAAGAAAAAAACAAAAAAAACTAACACTAACCCCGACATAGGTACTCACCGGCAGTGAAGGTTTTCTTCCAGGCGGCTCCATCTTCATCCAGCGTGGGACCATCTTCTTTCTACATCCTGGTGGCATGGAGCGAAGGCGGCACGGAGCAGGAACGGCGGCCGTGTAGACATCCAACATGGAGGGTCCTCTTCATGTGATCGTTCACTGCAAGGTACCCGTTTTATATTGGTGTACCTTGCATTCCTATTGGCTGAACATTTTAAATCAGCTACTTAAATTCTATTGCCTGTTCAAATCAGCCAATAGGATTTAACTTTCAGCCAAAAGGAATGCAAGGTACTTCAATATAAAACGGGTACCTTGCATTCAATCTTCAGTGTGAGGCAGACGATCACATGAAGAGGACCCTCCACGTCAGATGTCTGTGCGGCCGCCGTTCCTGCTCCACTCCACACTGCCTTCACTCTGCACCACCAGGGTGAAGAAAGAAGATGGTCCTACGCTGGATAAAGATGGAGCTGCCTGGAAGAAGACCTTCACTGCAGGAATAGTGAGTATCTATGTTGGGGTTAGTGTTATTTTTTTTTTTTAAAAAAAAAATGAATTTATTTTTTTAGATTAGGGCTTTTTTAATGGGCACTAAAGAGCTGATTGCCCTTTTAAGGGTAATGTCCAAACAAACGTCTTTTTCAGAGGCAATGGTAGATTAGATTTTTTTAGAGTTAGGTCTTTTTTATTTTGGGGGGTTGGGTGGGTGTGGGGTTTTGCATTTTTTATTGTAAAAGCTGTTAAAATTAGGGCAATGCTCTGCAAAAGGCCCTTTTAA
Organism: Bombina bombina; assembly: GCF_027579735.1. Lineage (NCBI taxonomy): Eukaryota > Metazoa > Chordata > Amphibia > Anura > Bombinatoridae > Bombina > Bombina bombina. The sequence continues at coordinate 1,002,439,067 of NC_069501.1, forward strand.
GGCTATTGGTAGTTTATTGTTAGGTTAGTGGGTGTTTGGGGAGGCTTTTTTGTTTTTATAAGGGTATTAGATTAGGTTTAATTGTTATTATTTTGGATAATTTTGTTTATTATTTTTTGTAATCAGAGTTTTTTATTTTTTGTTAATTTTATTGTTTTAAAAGGTTACTTTATAGTTTAAACTTAGTTTTGTTTTATTTCACAGGTAAGTTTTTATTTATTTAAAGATAGTTATATTGTAAATTTAATTTAAAATTAGGGGTGTGTTAGGGTTAGGGGTTAATAGTTTAATTTAGTGTGTTGCGATGTGGGAGGCCAGCGGTTTAGGGGTTAATAGGTTTAGTAGTTGCGATGTGGGTGGCCGGTGGTTTAGGGGTTAATAGCTTTATATAGTGTTGGCTATGTGGGTTGGCGGCAGATTAGGGGTTAATAAGTTTAATATAGTAGTTGCAATGTGGGAGGGTGGCAGTTTAGGGGTTAATAGATAGTTTATGGGTCTTAGTGTACTTTGTAACATTTTAGTTATGAGTTTTGTGAAACATTTTTGTTTAGGGGTTAATACTTTATTATAGTGTTTTGCGATGTGGGGGCCGGCGGTTTTGGGGTTAATACTTTATTATAGTGTTGGCAATGTTGGGGGGCAGCGGTTTAGTGGTTAATAGGTTTATATAGTGTCGGCGGATTAGGGGTTATTAGGTTTATTTAATAGTCGCGATGTGAGTGGGCGGCAGTTTAGGGGTTAATATGTAGTTTATGGGTCTTAGTGTACTTTGTTATGAGTTTTGTGAAACATTTTTGTTTCGCAAAATTCCTAACTACTGGTCTCAGATCGCGTTATGGATCACGGTGGTATAGGCTAAAACGCAAGTAATTTAGCCAGACCGCACAACCTGTAATACAGGGTTATGGAAATCCCGCACTCAAACGTCATCTTTTGAGTGCGGAATGGAAAGTTGCATAACAGGCTAAAACGCTTGCGGTATAGCTATACCACCGCGACTTGTAATACGGAAGACCTGCCAATCCACACGCAATGGCCAATTTTTTAGTGGTATAGCCGTACTGCACCATACCGCAAAACTTGTTATCTTGCCCTATATTAGATACTTTGCAATGTGGGGTTGGTGGATTAGGGGTTAATACATTTATTCGTTTTTGCGGTGAGGGGTGGCAGTTGAGAAGTACATATTTTTTATGCGTTAGGTGTTCGTTAAGACTTTCAGGCAGTTCCTCAGCGCAAGGCTTGCTGCGCCTGCCTATGTGTGGAGAGTTGAAAATGGAGTAAAATGTCTCCATTTTCACCGCGTAATATGTGATACCGATTTGCAACGCCGGTTCTATGTAAGTTTATGGGCGTAAAAGCAGCGGGCGATGGGTAAAATATACAAATGCGGTGCGGTATATGTGATTGCTAGATTCGCAAAATAATTGGCAACACTGGCTTCTGAGGGTGAATCCGCATATGTAATCTCGCCCATTGTTGTAATTCTAATTGATCATAGCATTGTAACAATTGTTTAATAAGATATTTGTTGAAGAATCTGTTGATAACCATTTATGGTTTTAATCAATGATTAATGCAATAATGGATTAATTAACTCTTAACAATTGTCTAAAATTATAAATGGTAAGAAACTTCATATCCACCATATATGGCAGTGAACAATTGTTGAGATCTAATGATTCAATCATTGAATTCCCCATTATTTATCACCATATATGTTTTAAAAATTACTGCTTGCAAACAATGGGCGAGATTACATATGGGGATTCGCCCTCAAAAACCGGTGTTACCAATTATTTTGCGAATCTAGAAAAAAATTCTAGAAAAAAATTGGATTCAGTGTCCCTTTAAGAGAAAATAAGTATCATTACTTGTATACAAGCCTTTTTTTACTCATAACTTACCAGGTAATCACAACATGTTTTCATCCTATTGGCTGATCCAATGTCGGCAATGTTGGGGGGCGGTGGTTTAGTGGTTAATACGTTTATATAGTGTCTGTGATGTCGGGGGGCGGCGGATTAGGGGTTATTAGGTTTATTTAATAGTCGCGATGTGGGTGGGTGGCAGATTAGGTTTTAATAGTTGTAATATAGTGTTTGCAATGCGAGAGGGTGGCAGTTTAGGGGTTAATACATAGTTTATGGGTCTTAGTGTACTTTGTAACATTTTAGTTACAAGTTTTGTGAAACATTTTTGTTTCGCAAAATTCATAACTACTGGTCTCAGATCGCGTATTTAGCCGGACCCCACAACCTGTAATACAGGGTTATGGAAATCCCGCACTCAAACGTCATTTTTTGAGTGTGTAATGGAAAGTTGCGTAACAGGCTAAAAACGCTTGCGGTATAGCTATACCACCGCGACTTGTAATACGGGAGACCTGCCATTCCACACGCAATGGCCAATTTTTTAGCGGTATAGCCGTACTTCACCATACCGCAAAACTTGTTATCTTGCCCTATATTAGATACTTTGCAATGTGGGGTTGGTGGATTAGGGGTTAATACATTTATTCGTTTTTGCGGTGGGGGATGGCGGTTGAGAGGCACATATTTTTATGCGTTAGGTGTTGGTTAAGACTTTCAGGCAGTTCCGGTGCTCATATACTCAGCGCAAGGCTTGCTGCGCCTGCCTATGTGTGGAGAGTTGAAAATGGAGTAAAATTTCTCCATTTTCACCGCGTAAGTTCTTGCGCTGAATATGTGATACCGATTTGCGACGCCCATTCTATGTAAATTTATGGGATTAAAATCAGCGGGCGATGGGTAAAATATACAAATGCTGTGCGGTATATGTGATTGCTAGATTCGCAAAATAATTGGCGACACTGGCTTCTGAGGGTGAATCCCCATATGTAATCTTGCCCATTGTTTGCAAGCAATAATTTTTAAAACATATATGGTGATAAATAATGGGGAATTCAATGACTGAATTATTAGATCTTAATTGTTCACTGCCATATATGGTGGATATGAAGTTTCTTACCATTTATAATTTTAGACAATTTTTAAGAGTTAATGATTCCATTATTGCATTAATCATTGATTAAAACCATAAATGGTTATCAACAGATTCTTCAACAAATATCTTATTAAACAATTGTTACAATGTTATGGATCAATTAGAATTACAACCTTTATTTACAACCATATATGGGTGTTTTTTTTTTTTTTTTTTAAGAAAATCAATTTAATTGAACACTCGTTAAAGGGTCACTGAACCCAAATTGTTTCTTTCATGATTCAGATAGAGCATACAATGTTAAGTAACTTTCTAATTTACTCCTATTATCAATTTGTCTTCATTCTCTTCCTATCTTTATTTGAAAAGCAAGAATGTAAGTTTAGAAGTCAGCCCATTTTTGGTTCACAACTTGGGTTTTCCTTAGTTATTGGACAGCACCAATAAACAAGTGCTATCCAGTGTCTGAACCAAAAATTGTCTGGCTCCTTAGCTTAGATGCCTTTTTTTCAAATAAAGATAGCAAGAGAACGAAGAAAAAAGAGAACGAAGAAAAAAATATAATAGGATATTATATAATAGTTGCTTAAAATTGCATGCTCTATCTGAATCATGATAGAAAAAAATTGGGTTCAATGTCCCTTTAACGAGTGTACAATTAAATTGATTTTGTTTAAAAAAAAAAAAAAAAACATCCATATATAGTTGTAAATAAAGGTTGTAATTCTAATTGACCATAGCATTGTAACAATTGTTTAATAAGATATTTGTTGAAGAATCTGTTGATAACCATTTATGGTTTTAATCAATGATTAATGCAATAATGGAATCATTAACTCTTAACAATTGTCTAAAATTATAAATGGAAAGAAACTTCATATCCACTATATATAGCAGTGAACAATTGTTGAGATCTAATGATTCAATCATTGAATTCCCCATTATTTATCACCATATATGTTTTAAAAATTACTGCTTGCAAACAATGAGCGAGATTACATATGGGGATTCGCCCTCAAAAACCGGTGTTGCCAATTATTTTGCAAATCTAGAAAAAAATTCTAGAAAAAAATTCTAGAAAAAAATTGGATTCAGTGTCCCCTTAAGAGAAAATAAGTATCATTACTTGTATACAAGCCTTTTTTTACTCATAACTTATCAGGTAATCACAACATGTTTTCATCCTATTGGCTGATCCAATCAGCCAATACAATGCAAGCTCAATCCTATTGGCTGATTGGATCAGCCAATAGGAGGAAAGCTCAATCCTATTGGCTGTTTGCAACAGGATTTTTTCAACCTTAATTCCGATTGCCTGATAGAAATCTATCAGCCAATTAGAATATAAGGGACGCCATCTTGGATGACGTCATTTAAAGGGAAACTTCATTCGGAAGAAGACGTCAATTGAAGAGTATGCCCCACGCTGGATGTCTTGAAGATGAATCCGATCTGCGCCGGATGGATGAAGATAGAAGATGCCGTCTGGATGAAGACTTCTGCCGGCTTGGATGAAGAGTTCGGCCCACTTGGATGAAGACTTCTGCCGGCTTCGATGAGGACTTCTGCCGCTTCGTTGAGGATGGATGTCTGGTCTTCAAAACTGTAAGTGGATCTTCAGGGGTTAGTGTTAGGTTTTTTTAAGGGTTTATTGGATGGGTTTTAATTTTAGATTAGGGGTTTGGGCTGAAAAAGAGCTAAATGCCCTTTTAAGTCCATAATCCATACCTGTACATTACTTTGTGAGCAATTAAAGACACAGTCCATGATTGTAGCACACATATGCCATTAAACAGTCCATAAGCAGGAAGTTTTGTGAGCAATTAAAGACACAGTCCATGATTGTAGCACATGTATGCCATTAAGCAGTCCTTGCTCCATACAAGGAGGTTGAACTTTGAGCAGTTAAAGACAGTCCATGATGGTTATTTGCATGGATTTTACAGTTACAATTTATAAAAAAAAACCTACAACAATATTACATTTTCTTGCGCCAGTAAATAAAGAAAATAATTGATATGATGGAATAGTTATGCAATATCTAAGCCTTTCATAGATAGCATGACTTATAAATGTCTGCAACACAAGGGAAAGGAGCAGATGGAGGACAGATTAGGGCTTTTATGTATGTTTTTACATTTTACACCCAAGAAAGTCTCCAGGTGCATAGGCAGACAGTAAGAGAGAGGCAATATATTGGCCATATCTGTTATACATTGGATTAAGCTACCGTTCTAGCATGTAGAAAATACAATACCATCAATACCTTATTAAAATACATTATTGTTCTCTATATTAGTTGTGAATCTAAAATATGTTAGCATAGATTGAAATAATGAGTCCAGGTATATCATTTGTTCATGAGTGACTGGAAAAAACAAACAAAAGAAAAACAAGGCAAAAACCCCACTTACCTCAGAATTTAGGAGAAGGAGGAGAGTGAGGCTGGCTCTAGAGGAAAATTAATGGCAGGAGGACAAGGCTAGAGCAACCAACTTAGGAGGGGGATGCATCAGGGGAGGTGTCACCTGTTTTCTCTGTGGTGCTGGAGCCCCTCTCTTGTTGCAGAACACCACAGTTGCTCCAGCAGGCTGTTGTGTCTGCTTACTTATTAGCAGAGTTCTTGTAAGACATCAGGCCCTCATCATTTTGCCATCTGCTCCTTCCCCTTGTGGTGCAGCCTGTGGAGGTGGTGCAGCCTGTTGAGTGATGTGGGGTAGAGCACAGGTGGGTCACAAAGCACAAGTGATGCTGGCGGTGGTAGAGGTGGTAGTTGAAAAACCCAATTGTCCGGTGGTTTCTTGTGACAATTTAGGAAAATGCTCCACCATTTTTTATATGTGGTGTAAACCCCGAAATGTCACTGAATAATCCTTTGCTGTGCTTAAATCCAGAGAGTGTGATTTTTGGGGATGAATATTTGACTACTTCTACACCCTGGTTCTTAGGAGTCCTGCTGATGATAGTGCGCTTATTAGTTTTGGTGTTATATATATATATATGTTAAAAAACCCAGTTGTCTGATGGTTTCTTGGGGGACAATTTAGGAAAATGTTCCACCATTATTTATATATATATATATATATATATATATATATATATATATATATATATATATATATATATATATATATATATATATATATATATAATATATATATATATATATATATATATATATATATATATATATATATATACGTGTATGTAGCAAATAAATGCACACTCAGGACTTCTTAATCGTGAGTCAAAAATAATTTATTGATGTTTCGGGGGTTCAAATAGACCCCTTCATCAGAATAAACAAAAGTGCAACATATTACTCTTAAATAGTGTATAAAAAATAACAATACAATTCAAACCAGTTGTATAATTAAATCATATTCCCAGTGGAACACACGCCACACGTTCCACTGAACCCGGAAGTGCTCTCACTTGCGGTTTCAGATATATATTGTCCTCTTAGATCGAAAAAATACATGTAGTGAAAACCCCATATTAACTATAGTGTATCTATCTCTTAAGTAATACATTCATAATGTGGCTGCTCATACCACCAAGAGCTCCAAAAAGTAACTTCACAGTGTAAAGATCGTTATATACGGAAGTGACCTCCCTTACGGTTATAGACAAAATCATCACAAGTAAATAATAATTCAATAATAATTAGTGTTAAAGTGTCAAAAATAAGTGATCTATATTCAACACGTATCAAACTCCTGTGTAATGTGTAAGTGTACCATAGATGTGTCATGGTTAATAATAAAACAGATACACAAACTGACCACATAGTTTTCCAAATAACAAATCAGAAGTTGCAGCTTCATGGGTTGTCATAGTTACCCTGAAGGCTTAGTATATAGTCATACAGGAACCTATTGTGTTATACAATTATCATGTTATACAGGAATCTATTGTGTTATACAATTATTACTATGTACTAAGTGCAGATAGGGTGTAAACTACGTTTTAAGTTTGAACAAATATTATTATATTAATATATAGTAAAAAATTCTAGCTTAATTCAACTTTCTATAGAATAAGCAAAAAAAAGAGAAAAAGAGTAATAGAGAATATGAGAATATATAGCTGGCCAGAGTACAGGGTGTTGAAATTACTCCCACATTAACCGTCATGTGAGGGTCATTGTAACAACATACCCATAGCTACTCATTTCTAGCTGTATGATGTAATTATTCCATTGCCGTCATTGTCAATGTACGTATGACTATGCTTAAACTAAAAAAAAGGAACTTAAAATATCAATGTTTAAAAACAATGAGAGTATATGTACAGTAAATCATAAACACCTAAACACACATTGTGTCATCAGACCTCATATAATCAGGCTTTATCTAGTGAGAAATCACAAAGTCAGAGAGTCCCACATAAAAACTACTAGGGGACACCAAAAAACAAGGTGACCTGTGCTCTTAAAGGGGCAGAGGGTAGAGGAATAAACCGGGTCCAATAATGTTAAACCCTTCCTGATACCTAACAGACAAGGATCAGGAAGGCATGCAAACATAATAGTATGCCATCAACCACCATCCAGCTGTATTAGCCCGTTCAGAGACATAGAATCCCAGGTATGTTTCTGGTGCCATCTCCTAGATAATTGCCTTACAGTTCGGTATGGAGTTTAGACCCCGGGGGTGATTTATTCCTAAACGGAGGATTCCCGTCTAAGGAGCATCTTATCTAAGTCTCCTTCTCTGTCAAGTTTGGGTTCATGATCTATTAGTATAATTCTGATAGATGCCACAGGATGTGATTTCTTCAAACAGTGGCGTGTCACCGGTTGGTCCGAGTTTCCCGTCTCCAAAGCCTGCCTAATGGCTAGCTATTCTCTTTTTGATGGTTCCTCGTGTTTTGCCTACGTAATAAAAGGCACATGAACAGATCAAAAGATAAACAACATGTGTTGTGTTGCAAGAGATGGAATGCCGGATAGTGTAAACCTTATTTTTATGTGGATGATGAAATGTTTTTGTTGCTATCATTGAATTACATGTTACACATCCTAAGCATTTATAGCATCCTTTGATGTTAACTCTTTGTGCCAATTGATAACATTGTTTAGGATCTGTTTTAACAAGGAAATCTCTTAAATTGGTGCCCCTTCTGTATCCCACCATTGGTTTAGTATTTATCACACAGGGTAGTTTTGGATCTGACGTTAGTAGTGGCCAGTGTTTCCTCAAAATAGTACCCGTTTGCCTGTTATTGGGTGCAAATGTTGTGTTCATGATCAGTGGTTTAAGGACACTTTCTTGTACCAAAGTACCACCTGTCTTGTCAACATCCTTTACTTCTTCCATGATTTTATCCACCATTTCCTGCTTCTAACCTCTCTCAAGAAATTTGTTCTTGGTTGGATTCATCTGGGAGACCCCTACTCTACAATCAGGGTCCTAATGAGTTGGGACTTAAAGGGACACTCAATCAAAATTAAACTTTCATTATTCAGATACAGCATGCAATTTTAAACAACTTTTCAATTTACTTTCATTAATAAAACATGCATAGTCTTTTTATATTTAAACTTTTTGAGTCACCAGCTCCTACTGAGCATGTGCAAGAATAAGCGTGTATGCATTTGTGAATGGCTGATTGCTGTCACATGGTACGTGTATGCATTTGTGATTGGCTAATGGCTGTCACATGGTACAGGGGGAGTGGAAATAGACATAACTTTTAAAATTGTCAGAAAAAAAATCTACTACTCATTTGAAGTTCAGACTAAGTGCTATTGCATTGTCTTGTTATCTTGCATTTGTTGATTATGTAAATCTACAGTTTTGATTGGTCCTTTAACAATACCTTTGAACAATGATGGTGGTTGGCAGCTTTCTGCCCTGTGTAATAAAGATGGACAGGTCTAAGAAGTGTATAGTGTGTTCCTCTATACTAATTTTAAACCTTACTGTAGATTCTGTACTATTAAATTTGTTAAACCAAGTGTCTAATGTGTCCCTACCCCCCCTTCAGATCAATAGGATGTAATCAATAAATATTTTATAAAAGCTTATAGAGGGTTCATGGTGTGACCATAGATATTGGTTTTCAAATCCGGACATAAATGTATTGGCATAGGCTGGGGCCATATTAGAGCCCATGGCCATCCCTGCCACCTGCACCTAATAACAATCTATAAATCGAAAATATGCACTTATCTGCCCATTTTTGTAGGGCTAACCTGCCTACCATTTTATGGTTTATTACTTGTCTACATTGGCTGATTTTTAGCTTATTACTTGCAGGTTGTGCCTATAAAAGAGGGCTCACTACGTGCAATAGCTATGTCTATGAATAAGCACCACTAGGGGGCGCGAAACGCGTCAGGCTCCATGCCTGTTGTCTGTCAGCTTACATTTGGCTTCACAAGAGTGCTCAGCTTATGCTGATTTTATTGTATTTTCTTGTAGCAATACATTTTGTATTTTTTATGCAAACAATCTCCTAGCAGTGCCCGTTCTGTTCTTTCTTGTATGCGAATAGAATTCTAGCTCTGTCTTCTTCTAAAAAGGAAACTATTCCCCTGTGGGCTCTCTGTGCTTGGATACCCGGGTCTTCAGTTGTAGTTTGGTCCTGTACGGTGTCTTGTGGTAGATATAATGGTTCCACAGGTGCTAGGGTCTGGCTCATACTGGATGGAAATGCACAAGTGTTAATGAACACAAAAAAAACACTCCCCAAAAAAAGGGGATTATCAGACAAAACTCAGTTCACAGAGCAAAGGATTTGTGTAGTAAAAGTTGTGGGGTTTCTTCACTTGTAAATAATACGGCAAACTTCTTGAAGTGAATCCACCCTCCTGGGCCGTCTGCCTGGACGCAAAAGTAAAGTAAATATGTAGCAAATGAATGCACTCTCAGGACTTCTTAATCGTGAGTCAAAAATAATTTATTGAAGTTTTGGGGTTCAAACAGACCCCTTCATCAGAATAAACAAAAGTGCAACATATCACTCTTAAATAGTGTATCAAAAATAACAATACAATACAAACCAGGTGTGTAACCAAATCATGTCCCTCTGAGTTACCCCAGTGGAACGCACGCCATGCATTCCACTGAAACCAGAAGTGCTCTCACTTCCGGTTCCTGATATATATTATCCTCTTAAATCGAAAAAATACATGTAGTGAAAACCCCATATTAACCATAATGTATCTATCTCTTAAGTAATACATTCATAATGTGGCTGCTCATACCACCAAGAGCTCCCAAAAGTAACTTCACAGTGTAAAGATCGTTATTGGAATGCATGTATGCGTTCCACTACAACCGGAAGTGGACAAAATCATCACAAGTAAATAATAAGTCACAGGAGTAATAATTGTATAACACAAGAGATTCCAGTATAACACGATAATTGGATAGCACAATAGGTTCCTGTATGACTATATACTAAGCCTTCAGGGTAACTATGACAACCCATGAAGCTGCTTCTGATTCTGATTTGTTATTTGGAAAACTATGTGGTCAGTTTGTGTATCTGTTTTATTATTAACCATGACACATCTATGGTATACTTACACATTACACAGGAGTTTGATATGTGTTGAATATAGATCACTTATTTTTGACACTTTAACACTTATTATTATTTACTTGCGATGATTTTGTCCGTAACCGAGAGGTCACTTCCGGTTTTAGTGGAACACATACATGCTTTCCAATAACGATCTTTTCACTGTGAAGTTACTTTTTGGAACTCTTGGTGTTATGAGCAGCCACATTATGAATGTATTACTTAAGAGATAGATACACTATGGTTAATATGGGGTTTTCACTACATGTATTTTTTCGATAATAAGAGGAAATATATATCAGAAACCGGAAGTGAGAGCACTTTTGGTTTCAGTGGAACATATGGCGTGCGTTCCACTGGGGATACTCAGAGGGACATGATTTGGTTACACAGCTGGTTTGTATTGTATTGTTATTTTTTATACACTATTTAAGAGTGATGTGTTGCACTTTTGTTTATTCTGATGAAGGGGTCTGTTTTGAACCCCAAAACGTCAATAAATTATTTTTGACTCACGATTAAGAAGTCCTGAGAGTGCATTCATTTGCTACGTATTTACTTCATTTTTGCACCCAGGCAGATGGCCCAGGAGGGTGGATTCACTTCAAGAAGTTTGCTATATATAAATATACGTATATATATATATATATATATATATATATATATATATATATATATATATATATGTACATACATACATATAGGGCTAGATTACAAGTGATACGCAAACGGTTTTCATTCCCCTGATATTACTATTAACCATTAACCATTTAACATTAACCATTTTCATTCCACTGATATAACAAGCAGAGCGAAATCGCGATTGTACTAGCGCAATTGCATTTAACGCTTTAAACTTTTCCGCAATCTAAGAGCTATGGTTAATTGGTTTTCTAAGCTAAAAACTTGCACAACACACAACAAAAATTCATTACAAAGTACACTTACATTTATATATAGACGCTATTAACCCTTAAATTGCCATCCCCCCACATTGCAAAGTACCTAAATAGACTATTACCCTTAAACCACCATCCCCCACAAAGCAAAGCACCTAAACTATTAACCCCTAAACCCCCATCCCCCCACAACGCAAAGTAATGAACTAATATCTAAACCCCCTAACCTAACACCTACTAACTTAACCCAAATTAAAAATTGAATTAATATTAAATTAAATTTATTTAAAAAATCTAACTTGTTTAAAAAAATAAAAAAACTTACCTGTAAAATTAAATAAAACTAGTCTTACCTTTAAAAATAGAAACCTAACATTACATAAAATAAAAAAAGTACCAACATTACAAAAAATAACAAAAGTCTAAGATTAAAGAAAATATAAAAGTATTAACAAAATATATATATATTAATCCTATTCTAATACCCCCAGAAAAACACCCCAAAATAAGAAAAAGCTCTATACTAAAACTAAACTACCAATAGCCCTTAAAAGGGCCTTTTGTAGGCCATGCCCTAAAGAGATCAGCTCTTTAAAAAAAAACAAAAAAACAATTACCCCTCTAACATTACAACCCCCCCAACTAAAAAAACTAATATGCCAATTGTCCTGAAAAGGATGGGCATTGCCTTAAAAGGGCATTTGGCTCTTTTGCAGCCCCCCAAAAAATAAAAAATGTAATCTATAAAATAGAAAACACCCCAAAAAACTTAACACTAACCCCAAATTGGTACTCACCGATGTTGATGGCGGCAGTGCTCCATCTTCATTCTGTGGCAGTCCATCTTCATCCATCTTCTTATATTCATCCTGGTGATGACGGCGGGAATGGCGGCCACAACAGTGGTCTTCCTCTTCAGAGCACAAACATGGAGCTCCTCTTCATGCGGTTCCAAGCCGCACACTGAATAGTGAATGCAAGGTACCCCTTTTATATAGGTGTACCCTTGCATTCCTATTATAGAGAAGAGAAAGGGTACCTCCTAGTGTAGCCAATAGATGGTAAAATGAAGTACAATTTTGATGAAATATACTCACAATATGTGAAAGCAAACATTATGCCTAGGGGGGCGGCCTGAGAACTTTACATTGTCCCAGCAAACTGTGCACAAGTCAGGGCAGCTCCTTCCAGAACTTAGACAGGAATTAGATAACTAGAGAGAAAAAAGAAGAAGGGCGACTCCTAGTGCAGATCAATGCAATATTCTTAACCCCATATCAGCAACCCAAGGTATAAGAGTACTCAAATTTACACCTTTTCCCTCAGTTGTCCTCAGTTTCTAGGTACAAGGAGCAATGCTGAGACATCAAGCTGTAATCCTCTGAAATAATCTGTATATCTACTCACAGTAAATATTCCCAATATCCAGCTCAATCTTGTTGCAAAAAACGATTCCACAGATTTTTTCATTAAAAAACTGTATTTATTAAAGCTCAACGCGTTACCACGGACCCAGCCGTCTTTTTCAAGAGCAATAAAAAAGTAAAAGTGCTTTACATACCAAAAAGCATACCTTACCGCTACACAGGCGGTCTTTATATACATGATTTGTTAACGATACCTGTTTCCCCATTGGAGGAGAAGCAGGTTCACACCCGATACAAAATAACTATATAAATCAATCTGTCAACAATTTATTCTGTCTAGCATGAATATAAATTTCATTAATACATTTAAAATATTTAAAATAAATCAATTATCACATGTTTCTTGGAATCGTTTCTTTGCCGGTTTTGCAGTTCCCTTTCGAGTCGTTCTATTCTGTCAGTTCCCATTCAGGTCCGATATGAGTCACCTGGTTTCGGTTATCCAATGAGGAGTAAAGTCAGTTTTGGACAGACTTTGACAATCACGTGATTTTGTTGTCCAATGAATGCTGTCTCTGTTTAGACGCGTTTCTTATAGGTAAATAAAAACAATATGTTATTTGCATATTTACAAACAGCATTTTCCTTCTCGCTAGACTGCATATATGCAAGCATGGTTTTGGTCAGATCTCTACAATCTTAATTAACGGAAAATACCTATCATTCTAATAAATAGACAATATGTTATTCGCATGTTTACAAACAGCATTTTCCTTCTCGCTAGACTGCATATATGCCAGATCTCTATAATCTCTTACACGTGAAAAATATACATTAACGGAAGATACCTATCAATCTAATAAATAAAAGTCAAATGTAAATTCATAGGTTCAAAAGAAGTTTATATTGAACAACAAAAGAACCAGCGCCTCTATCTAGCACACCACATTCATTTGCACAGTGTTTGGGAGAGACTGTGAGACGGCTGCGGTTCTGAACTGTTAAGGAAAGTATTCACCCATATTGTACACCAATTGCATGTACTTACATTTAGCAGCGCACCCAGTGGTGCAAATCATACAAACTGGACTATTATAGTGACCCAGTGCACATAATTAATGGACTCACAGGTGTGTAAACTCCGATGTTTCTATGGCAGGTAATCGTATCAAAGAGACTCAAAAAGTGCTTGGATATAAAAATACTTTTATGTTTAAAAATGTACAGAACATACAATAGAATGGTTAAAACCAACAGTATTATTCGCTACGCGTTTCTCTGCGTCTACCGCGCCGTTTCCTCAGGCTTGTATTACAAATAGCACTTAGAGTCTCCTATTTACTCACCCACTACCAAAAGTGAATCAGATACCTCCCTCTTACACAGGTGGCTAAATTACGATCCCTACTCTGAACCTTAGAGGTTAATGAGGATATTTGTACGATCATACAATGATTGGATTGTTTTTATACAGAAGTGGTCCTCCATATGGGCAGAAGTCTTCATCCAGACGGTATCTTCTATCTTCATCCATCCGACGCAGAGCGGCTCCATCTTCAAGACATCCGACGCGGAGCATCCTCTTCTTCCGACGACTAAAACAGAATGAAGGTACCTTTAAGTGACATCATCCAAGATGGCGTCCCTTAGATTCAAATTGGCTGATAGAATTCTATCAGCCAATCGGAATTAAGGTAGAAAAAATCCTATTGGCTGATGCAATCAGCCAATAGGATTGAAGTTCAATCCTATTAGCTGATCCAATCAGCCAATGGGATTGAGCTCACATTCTATTGGCTGTTCCAATAGGAATTTTTCTACCTTAATTCCGATTGGCTGATAGAATTCTATCAGCCAATCAGAATCTAAGGAACGCCATCTTGGATGACGTCACTTAAAGGTACCTTCATTCTATTTTAGTCGTTGGAAGAAGAGGATGCTCCGCACCGGATGGATGAAGATAGAAGATGCCTTCTGGATGAAGACTTCTGCCCGTCTGGAAGACCACTTCTGCCCGGCTTGGATGAGGACTTCTGCCCCTCTGGAGGACCACTTTGCCCGGCTTGGATGAAGACGTCTCCCGGTAAGTCGTTCTTCTGGGGGTTGGTGTTAGGTTTTTTTAAGGGTGTATTGGGTGGGTTTATTTTTTAGATTAGGGGTTTGGACTTGCAAAAGAGCTAACTGCCCTTTTAAGGGCAATGCCCATCCAAATGCCCTTTTCAGGGCAATGGGGAGCTTAGGTTTTTTTGTGATTGGTTTTTATTTGGGGGGTTGGTTGTGTGGTGGTGGGTTTTACTGTTGGGGGGGGTTGTTTGTATTTTTTTTTACAGGTAAAAGAGCTGATTACTTTGGGGCAATGCCCTGCAAAAGGCCCTTTTAAGGGCTATTGGTAGTTTAGTTTAGGCTAGGGTTTTTTGGGGGTTTTTTTGGCGGGACTTTTTTATTTTAATAGGGCTATTAGATTAGGTGTAATTAGTTTACATTTCTATAATTTGTTTATTATTTTCTGTAATTTAGTGGGGGGGTTTTTGTACTTTAGCTAATTTAATATAGGTAATTGTATGTAATTTATTTAATGGTATTTAATTTAGTTAATTTATTTAATTATAGCGTAGTGTTAGGTGTAATTGTAACTTAGGTTAGGTTTTATTTTACAGTACTTTTTTATTTATTTTAGCTAGGTAGTTATTAAATAGTTAATAACTATTTAGTAACTATTCTACCTAGTTAAAATAAATACAAACTTGCCTGTAAAATAAAAATAAACCTTAAGCTAGCTACAATGTAACTATTAGTTATATTGTAGCTATCTTAGGGTTTATTTTACAGGTAAGTATTTAGTTTTAAATAGGAATAATTTAGTTAATTATAGGAATTTTTAGTTAGATTTCTTTTAATTATATTTAAGTTAAGGGGTGTTAGGGTTAGGGTTTTAGATTTAGGGGTTAATAACTTTAATATAGTGGCGGTGACGTTGGGAGAGGCAGATTAGGGGTTAATAAATGTAGGTAGGTGGCGGCGAAGTTAGAGACGGCAGATTAGGGGTTAATAATATTTAACTAGTGTTTGCGAGGCGGGAGTGTGGCGGTTTAGGGGTTAATATATTTATTATAGTATCAGCGATGTCCGGTTCTGCAGATTAGGGGTTGAAAATTTTCTTTTAGTGTTTACGAAGTAAGAGGGCCTCGGTTTAGGGGTTAATAGGTAGTTTATGGGTGTAAGTGTACTTTTTAGCACTTTAGTTAAGAGTTTTATGCTACAGCGTTGTAGTGTAAAACTCTTAACTACTGACTTTAAAATGTGGTACCAGTCTTGACAGGAGAGGGTCTACCGCTCACTTTTTGGCAAACTCGTAATACTGGCGCTATGCAAGTCCCATTGAAAAAAGAGGATACGCAATTTATGTAAGTGGATTTGCGGTATTTCCAAGTCTGGCCAAAAAAGTGAGCGGTACACCTGTACCTGCAAGACTCGTAATACCAGCGGGCGTTAAAAAGCAGCGTTAGGACCTCTTAATGCTGCTTTTTGACCCTAACGCACAACTCGTAATCTAGCTGAATGAGAATAATGTGCCAGTGAACATTTGCATACGAAATAGACTTATTGACGAATAACCAACTCCTAGTCGTTGGAGCCTACATATCCATTAAACACTGCTGCATAAAATACAAATAGCAGGGTTAACTGTATATACATAATAATTGCTTTACAATAATAAAAAATAGTGGCCTGTACTCAGCGATTAAGGATAATAATGAGCTGCACTACTCCTACAGGAGTTGTCTGTGACGTGTGTTGCACCAACCTACTTTAGTGAGCAATGATCTCTAAGCTCAAAGGAGGAGTGGAAACATAAACCAATTGTGTCTCACTGACGTCAGACACAAATCTCGAAGCTGTTGTCTATGATAGTAGTGTGGTTGTGTGAACCAATAGTGTTTTATTGACGTGAGACCTACGTTACAGAGCAATAATTAAATGTTATAATTAGGGATGCACCGATACCGATACTAGTATCGGTATCGGTACCGATACCAAGTATTTGCATGAGTACTTGTACTTGTGCAAATGCACCGATACTTAAACCGATACCTCTACTTCCTACCCATATGCTATCTTTTTTCAAACTGCATGTTCCATTTCTTTTTAAACTGGAGTGAAGACTAAACTAAAAAATTTTTACTACTGTTCTGACAATACAAATTGTTGTTATTTGTATTATTGTAGGAGAGATCACTGTACCTCGTTCAGACAAACACCTGAAGTACTGGGCAGTAGTGATGTCCCGAACTGTTCGCCCGCGAACGGTTCACAGCGAACATAGCTTGTTCGCGTTCGCGTTTGTGGGCGAACACATGGCGATGTTCAATCCGCCCCTATGTGTCATCATTGTGGAAACTTTGACCCTTTATGTCACAGCCGCCTGACACATTAGAGCCAATCAACATCAGACACTCCCTCACAGACCCTCCCAGCTACTCGGAATCCGCCATTTTAGACTCATAATGACCTTGCTTTCTTAATGAGAGGACGTGTTGTGTTTTTGCTCCTGACATTAATAGGAAAAACATAGCTAGGCTAGTGTATTTACAGTCCAGAAGGACTCCACTCATCTCTGCTGCAAGCACAGCACCCCAAAAAGCCCTTTTTAGGGCTATATTTCGTGCCGTTTTTTTTTTTCGTTTTTTTTTTATTAGCATTTGCCTGGCTTTCAGCTGTGTGTTTAAGGCTCACAGCATATGCTGTGACTACTGCCACCACTGATATCTCCCTAACAACATTAGTTTAAATTTAACTAACCAAAAAATTTAATTATTTTTCTAGTGTAATTTTTTTTCATTTTCTATCAGGCCAGTGTCACACAGCATATACTCTGGTTCATTGCTCTGTGCCAACCAGCAGCCACCAGTGTTAATATCCGTTTATAACATTATTTTCAATAAAAAAAAAAAATATATATTTTGCTAGTGTAATCTAATTACATTTACTATCAGGCCTGTGTCTGTCAGGCTCACTCAGCATTAATATACCTCATTTTTTTTCAGTCTTTTGGTTAATTGGTCTTTGCCAGGCAGCCACCCAGCACTCATATCTATTCTTCTTCACCTTAATTTTAATATAAAAAAAAAAAGTTTAAATTTGTTTGCTAGTGTAATCTAATATAATTTTCTATCCGGCCTGTGTGTTTTGCTGACATACAGAGCCTACTGTGTTTACTTGCTGCCCTCCCTAGTCTATGAGCCACGACTCATAGGTGTTTAACCTTTTATTAATTTCCCCCCCAAAAAAATAATTTCAATCATTTTTCTAGTGTAATCTAATAGTATTTTCTATCAGGCGTGTGTGTATCCGACTTACAGAGCCTACTGGTTTTAATAGCTGCCCTTCCAAGGCTATCAGCCACGACTCATATGTATGTGCTTAACCTTTTTCTTAAAATTTCCAAAAGAAAGTCTTTAAATCATTATGCTAGTGTAATCTAATTTTATTTTCTTTCAGGCCTGTGTCTAACTGTCTATCTGACTTACACAGCATACTGTTGTTATAATTGCTGCCCTACGTAGCAGCCAGCCAGTGCGACCACTCATAGAGTCATATGTGCATTGCACTTCTTAACATAATTTTAATATTAAAATCTAAAATTTTAAAATATTTTGCTAGTGTAATCTAACTTAATTTTCTATCAGGCCTGTGTTTTTGTCACTTACACAGCATACTGTGTTAAATTGCTGCCCTACCTACCATACACGACTCATATCTGCCAGCCTGTGTGCCAGGCCCAACTAGCCAATTAGTGGCACCAATCACAATTCTTGTAACAGTAATTAAAAAAAAAAAATCATAATTTTTTGGACTGCAAATATTCAGCCTCCTAGTGCCATTGAATTGCATTTACCTCCTGCCTGCCACTGCCAGCCTTTTGTGCCAGGCCGTCTAGCCAACTATTTACACCAATCATAATTGTTGTCACAGACAGTATAGTTAGTAATTTAAATAAAAAAATTTTTTATTGTTGATCTTAATCCTCAGTTTGCTCGTGCCCTAGAATTGCACTTTTCTACTGCCTTCCAAGCCTGTGTGCCAGGCCTACTTGAAAAATATTTACACCAATCATAGTTGTTGTGACAGTATTCTTAATAATTAAAAATTAAAATTGTTGGTAATAGTGTTTGAGAATCCTCAGTTTGCTGGTGCCATTGAATAGCACTTTCCTGCTGCCTTGCAGCCTGCTGTGAGCCAGGCCCACCTAGCCAATTGTTGCCAGCAATTATATTTTTTTTAACAGTATTGCAAAAATTGTCAATCATCACTGTTTTGACTGTCAGTAATCAGTCTCCTAGTGTCCTTGAATAGCATCTACCTCCTGCCTGCCAGCCTTTTGTGCCAGGCCGTCTTGCCAACTATTTACACCAATCCTAATTTTTTGTCACAGTATAGTTACTAATTAAAATTAAAAAATTCTTGATTGTTGATGATCTTAATCCTCAGTTTGCTCGTACCCTAGAATTGCACTTTTCTACTGCCTTCCAAACCTGTGTGCCAGGCCTACTTGAAAAATATTTACACCAATCATATTTGTTGTGACAGTATTCTTAGTAATTAAAAATTAAAATTTTTGTTAATAGTTGTTGTGAATCCTCAGTTTGCTGGTGCCAGTGAATAGCACTTTCCTCCTACCTTGCAGCCTGCTGTGTGCCCGGCCCACCTAGCCAATTATTGCCAGCAATCATATTTCTTTTAACAGTATTGCAAAAATTGTCAATCATCACTGTTTTGACTGTCAATAATCAGTCTCCTAGTGTCCTTGAATTGCATTTACCTCCTGCCAGCCTTTTGTGCCAGGCCGTCTTGCCAACTATTTACACCAATCATAATTGTTGTCACAGTATAGTTACTAATTAAAATTAAAAAATTCTTGATTGATGATGATCTTAATCCTCAGTTTGCTCGTGCCCTAGAATTGCACTTTTTTACTTCCTTGCAAGACTGTGTGCCAGGCCTACTTGAAAAATATTTACACCAATCATATTTGTTGTGACAGTATTCTAATAAATAAAAATTAAATTTTTTGGTAATAGTTGTTGTGAATCCTCAGTTTGCTGGTGCCATTGAATAGCACTTTCCTCCTGCCTTGCAGCCTGCTGTGAGCCAGGCCCACCTAGCCAATTGTTGCCAGCAATCATATTTCTGTTAACAGTATTGCAAAAATTGTCAATCATCACTGTTTTGACTGTCAGTAATCAGTCTCCTAGTGTCCTTGAATAGCATCTACCTCCTGCCTGCCAGCCTTTTGTGCCAGGCCGTCTTCCCAACTATTTACACCAATCCTAATTTTTTGTCACAGTACAGTTACTAATTAAAATTAAAAAAATCTTGATTGTTGATGATCTTAATCCTCAGTTTGCTAGTGCCCTAGAATTGCACTTTTTTACTTCCTTGCAAGACTGTGTGCCAGGCCTACTTGAAAAATATTTACACCAATCATATTTGTTGTGACAGTATTCTAATAATTAAAAATTAAAATTTTTGGTAATAGTTGTTGTGAATCCTCAGTTTGCTGGTGCCATTGAATAGCACTTTCTTCCTGCCTTGCAGCCTGCTGTGAGCCAGGCCCACCTAGCCAATTGTTGGCAGCAATCATATTTCTGTTAACAGTATTGCAAAAATTGTCAATCATCACTGTTTTGACTATCAGTAATCAGTCTCCTAGTGTCCTTGAATTGCATCTACCTCCTGCCTGCCAGCCTTTTGTGCCAGGCCGTCTTGCCAACTATTTACACCAATCCTAATTTTTTGTCACAGTATAGTTACTAATTAAAATTAAAAAATTCTTGATTGATGATGATCTTAATCCTCAGTTTGCTCGTGCCCTAGAATTGCACTTTTTTACTTCCTTGCAAGACTGTGTGCCAGGCCTACTTGAAAAATATTTACACCAATCATATTTGTTGTGACAGTATTCTAATAAATAAAAATTAAAATTTTTGGTAATAGTTGTTGTGAATCCTCAGTTTGCTGGTGCCATTGAATAGCACTTTCCTCCTGCCTTGCAGCCTGCTGTGAGCCAGGCCCACCTAGCCAATTGTTGCCAGCAATCATATTTCTGTTAATAGTATTGCAAAAATTGTCAATCATCACTGTTTTGACTGTGAGTAATCAATCTCCTAGTGTCCTTGAATAGCATCTACCTCCTGCCTGCCAGCCTTTTGTGCCAGGCCGTCTTGCCAACTATTTACACCAATCCTAATTTTTTGTCTCAGTATAGTTACTAATTAAAATTAAAAAATTCTTGATTGTTGATGATCTTAATCCTCAGTTTGCTCGTGCCCTAGAATTGCACTTTTCTACTGCCTTCCAAGCCTGTGTGCCAGGCCTACTTGAAAAATATTTACACCAATCATATTTGTTGTGACAGTATTCTTAGTAATTAAAAATTAAAATTTTTGTTAATAGTTGATGTGAATCCTCAGTTTGCTGGTGCCAGTGAATAGCACTTTCCTCCTGCCTTGCAGCCTGCTGTGTGCCCGGCCCACCTAGCCAATTATTGCCAGCAATCATATTTCTTTTAACAGTATTGCAAAAATTGTCAATCATCACTGTTTTGACTGTCAGTAATCAGTCTCCTAGTGTCCTTGAATTGCATTTACCTCCTGCCTGCCAGCCTTTTGTGCCAGGCCGTCTTGCCAACTATTTACACCAATCATAATTGTTGTCACAGTATAGTTACTAATTAAAATTAAAAAATTCTTTATTGATGATGATCTTAATCCTCAGTTTGCTCGTGCCCTAGAATTGCACTTTTTTACTTCCTTGCAAGACTGTGTGCCAGGCCTACTTGAAAAATATTTACACCAATCATATTTGTTGTGACAGTATTCTAATAAATAAAAATTAAAATTTTTGGTAATAGTTGTTGTGAATCCTCAGTTTGCTGGTGCCATTGAATAGCACTTTCCTCCTGCCTTGCAGCCTGCTGTGAGCCAGGCCCACCTAGCCAATTGTTGCCAGAAATCATATTTCTGTTAACAGTATTGCAAAAAATGTCAATCATCACTGTTTTGACTGTCAGTAATCAGTCTCCTAGTGTCCTTGAATAGCATCTACCTCCTGCCTGCCAGCCTTTTGTGCCAGGCCGTCTTGCCAACTATTTACACCAATCCTAATTTTTTGTCACAGTATAGTTACTAATTAAAATTAAAAAAATTCTTGATTGTTGATGATCTTAATCCTCAGTGTGCTCGTGCCCTAGACTTGCACTTTTCTACTGCCTTCCAAGCCTGTGTGCCAGGCCTACTTGAAAAATATTTACACCAATCATATTTGTTGTGACGGTATTCTTAGTAATTAAAAATTAAAATTTTTGTTAATAGTTGTTGTGAATCCTCAGTTTGCTGGTGCCATTGAATAGCACTTTCCTCCTGCCTTGCAGCCTGCTGTTTGCCCGGCCCACCTAGCCAATTATTGCCAGCAATCATATTTCTTTTAACAGTATTGCAAAAATTGTCAATTATCACTGTTTTGACTGTCAGTAATCAGTCTCCTAGTGTCCTTGAATTGCATCTACCTCCTGCCTGCCAGCCTTTTGTGCCAGGCCGTCTTGCCAACTATTTACACCAATCCTAATTTTTTGTCACAGTACAGTTACTAATTAAAATTAAAAAATTCTTGATTGTTGATGATCTTAATCCTCAGTTTGCTAGTGCCCTAGAATTGCACTTTTTTACTTCCTTGCAAGACTGTGTGCCAGGCCTACTTGAAAAATATTTACACCAATCATATTTGTTGTGACAGTATTCTAATAAATAAAAATTAAAATTTTTGGTAATAGTTGTTGTGAATCCTCAGTTTGCTGGTGCCATTGAATAGCACTTTCCTCCTGCCTTGCAGCCTGCTGTGAGCCAGGCCCACCTAGCCAATTGTTGCCAGCAATCATATTTCTGTTAATAGTATTGCAAAAATTGTCAATCATCACTGTTTTGACTGTGAGTAATCAATCTCCTAGTGTCCTTGAATAGCATCTACCTCCTGCCTGCCAGCCTTTTGTGCCAGGCCGTCTTGCCAACTATTTACACCAATCCTAATTTTTTGTCACAGTATAGTTACTAATTAAAATTAAAAAATTCTTGATTGTTGATGATCTTAATCCTCAGTTTGCTCGTGCCCTAGAATTGCACTTTTCTACTGCCTTCCAAGCCTGTGTGCCAGGCCTACTTGAAAAATATTTACACCAATCATATTTGTTGTGACAGTATTCTTAGTAATTAAAAATTAAAATTTTTGTTAATAGTTGATGTGAATCCTCAGTTTGCTGGTGCCAGTGAATAGCACTTTCCTCCTGCCTTGCAGCCTGCTGTGTGCCCAGCCCACCTAGCCAATTATTGCCAGCAATCATATTTCTTTTAACAGTATTGCAAAAATTGTCAATCATCACTGTTTTGACTGTCAGTAATCAGTCTCCTAGTGTCCTTGAATTGCATTTACCTCCTGCCTGACAGCCTTTTGTGCCAGGCCGTCTTGCCAACTATTTACACCAATCATAATTGTTGTCACAGTATAGTTACTAATTAAAATTAAAAAATTCTTTATTGATGATGATCTTAATCCTCAGTTTGCTCGTGCCCTAGAATTGCACTTTTTTACTTCCTTGCAAGACTGTGTGCCAGGCCTACTTGAAAAATATTTACACCAATCATATTTGTTGTGACAGTATTCTAATAAATAAAAATTAAAATTTTTGGTAATAGTTGTTGTGAATCCTCAGTTTGCTGGTGCCATTGAATAGCACTTTCCTCCTGCCTTGCAGCCTGCTGTGAGCCAGGCCCACCTAGCCAATTGTTGCCAGAAATCATATTTCTGTTAACAGTATTGCAAAAAATGTCAATCATCACTGTTTTGACTGTCAGTAATCAGTCTCCTAGTGTCCTTGAATAGCATCTACCTCCTGCCTGCCAGCCTTTTGTGCCAGGCCGTCTTGCCAACTATTTACACCAATCCTAATTTTTTGTCACAGTATAGTTACTAATTAAAATTAAAAAAATTCTTGATTGTTGATGATCTTAATCCTCAGTGTGCTCGTGCCCTAGACTTGCACTTTTCTACTGCCTTCCAAGCCTGTGTGCCAGGCCTACTTGAAAAATATTTACACCAATCATATTTGTTGTGACGGTATTCTTAGTAATTAAAAATTAAAATTTTTGTTAATAGTTGTTGTGAATCCTCAGTTTGCTGGTGCCATTGAATAGCACTTTCCTCCTGCCTTGCAGCCTGCTGTTTGCCCGGCCCACCTAGCCAATTATTGCCAGCAATCATATTTCTTTTAACAGTATTGCAAAAATTGTCAATTATCACTGTTTTGACTGTCAGTAATCAGTCTCCTAGTGTCCTTGAATTGCATCTACCTCCTGCCTGCCAGCCTTTTGTGCCAGGCCGTCTTGCCAACTATTTACACCAATCCTAATTTTTTGTCACAGTACAGTTACTAATTAAAATTAAAAAATTCTTGATTGTTGATGATCTTAATCCTCAGTTTGCTAGTGCCCTAGAATTGCACTTTTTTACTTCCTTGCAAGACTGTTTGCCAGACCTACTTGAAAAATATTTACACCAATCATATTTGTTGTGACAGTATTCTAATAATTAAAAATTAAAATTTTTGTTAATAATTGTTGTGAATCCTCAGTTTGCTGGTGCCATTGAATAGCACTTTCCTCCTGCCTTGCAGCCTGCTGTGAGCCAGGCCCACCTAGCCAATTGTTGCCAGCAATCATATTTCTGTTAACAGTATTGCAAAAATTGTCAATCATCACTGTTTTGACTGTCAGTAATCAGTCTCCTAGTGTCCTTGAATTGCATCTACCTCCTGCCTGCCAGCCTTTTGTGCCAGGCCGTCTTGCCAACTATTTACACCAATCCTAATTTTTTGTCACAGTATAGTTACTTATTAAAATTAAAAAATTCTTGATTGTTGATGATCTTAATCCTCAGTTTGCTCATGCCCTAGAATTGCACTTTTCTACTGCCTTCCAAGCCTGTGTGCCAGGCCTACTTGAAAAATATTTACACCAATCATATTTGTTGTGACAGTATTCTTAGTAATTAAAAATTAAAATTTTTGTTAATAGTTGTTGTGAATCCTCAGTTTGCTGGTGCCATTGAATAGCACTTTCCTCCTGCCTTGCAGCCTGCTGTGAGCCAGGCCCACCTAGCCATTTGTTGCCAGCAATCATATTTCTTTTAACAGTATTGCAAAAATTGTCAATCATCACTGTTTTGACTGTCAGTAATCAGTCTCCTAGTGTCCTTGAATTGCATCTACCTCCTGCCTGCCATCCTTTTGTGCCAGGCCGTCTTGCCAACTATTTACAACAATCATAATTTTTGGTCACAGTATAGTTACTAATTAAAATTAAAAAATTCTTGATTGTTGATGATCTTAATCCTCAGTTTGCTCGTGCCCTAGAATTGCACTTTTCTACTGCCTTCCAAGCCTGTGTGCCAGGCCTACTTGAAAAATATTTACACCAATCATAGTTGTTGTGACAGTATTCTTAATAATTAAAAAATAAAATTGGTGGTAATAGTTGTTGAGAATCCTCAGTTTGCTGGTGCCATTGAATAGCACTTTCCTGCTGCCTTGCAGACTGCTGTGAGCCAGGCCCACCTAGCCAATTGTTGCCAGCAATCATATTTCTTTTAACAGTATTGCAAAAATTGTCAATCATCACTGTTTTGACTGTATAGTTACTAATTAAAATTAAAAAGGTTTTGATTGTTTATCTTAATCCTCAGTTTGCTCGTGCCATTGAATTGCACTTTTATACTGCCTGCCAGCCTGTGTGCCAGGCCCAACTATCCAATTAGTGCCAGCAATCATATTTCTTTTAACAGTATTGCAAAATTTGTCAATCATCACTGTTTTGACTGTCAATCTGCAGTCTACTAGTGCCCTTGAATTGCATTTTCCTCCTGCCTGCCTGCCTGTGTGCCAGTCCCAACTAGCCAATTAGTGCCACCACTCATATTTATTGTAACAGGATTTGAATTTTTGTTAATCATAACTGTTTTGACTGTGATTCTTCAGTCTCCTAGTGCCATTGAATTGCAGTTTCCTTTCTCCCAGCGTGTGTGCCAGACAGGCCCATTTGCCAACTAGTGCCAAACAATCATATTTGTTTCCACAGTACTTGTAATATTTTAAAAAATTAACAATTTGTGATTTTTAAAACATCTGTCTTTTTTGTTGTTGTCAGTCTCACAGCATATACTGTGCCCACTTTCACAGTGCCACCACTCAATTGGTGTAATAGTATTGTTAGTGTCCATTTAAAAAAAAATGACAGGCAGAGGCAGGCCACCCCGCAGGTTCCGTGGTCGTGGTCGTGGTGCTGTGATTCCTTTAGACCCTACAAATATGCACATTGTTCAGACGCCGGGTGCCAGGGGGGATGCACAAACTTCTGAGGAGGACCTAGTTGAATGGCTAACACAGGACACCCAATCTTCTTCAGCTTCCGCTGCTAGTCCTCCTAACCTTGACGCACCATCTAAGTCCAGCTGTGCTTTGGGCAGGTCTCAAGTGACCAGTGCCACTCCCCCGCCTGTCGCCACCACCAACACTAGCACCACAGCCGCTTCACTTGATCTGTCACAGGAGTTATTGACACATCATTTGGAAGAAATGAGTGATGTGCAACCATCTTTGACAGAGGATGTAGATAATAGTGATCAGTCTCAGTCAGGCAGCATTACCGACATGGAGGTACGGTGTGATGATGATGATGTTGTACCCGCTGCTGCTTCCTTTCTTGATGTTTCAGATACAAGTGAAGCGTTTGATGATGATGTGTCGGTGGATGTCACGTGGGTGCCTGCTAGAAGAGAAGAAGAAGAGGGGGAAAGTTCAGATGGGGAGACAGAGAGGAGGAGGAGGAGACGATTTGGAAGCACGGGGAGGTCGTCTCAAGGAGCTAGTGACACAGTCAGACAGCATGCATCATCATCAGGGGTCAGACAGACAGCACGCCGACGCCCATCAACGCATGCTGTTGCCACCACCAGAATGCCTTCATCGCAGAGCTCAGCAGTGTGGCATTTTTTTGTGTGTCTGCCTCTGACAACAGCGATGCCATTTGCAACCTGTGCCAAAAGAAACTGAGTCTTGGGAAGTCCAACAGCCACCTAGGTACAACTGCTTTGCGAAGGCACATGGTCTTCCATCACAAAGGCCGATGGGAAGAACACATGAGTAGAAGCAGCACACAAAGTGAAAGCCGCCCTCCTCCTCCTGCTCCAGCATCTTCAGCCACGTCAACCAGTGCTGTCCTCCTTGCCCCCTCTCAACCATCCTCCACTCAGTCTCTCTTACGTAGCAGTTCCTGGTCATCTGCCCACAGTCAGGTGTCTGTCAAGGACATGTTTGAGCGTAAGAAGCCAATTTCTCAAAGTCACCCCCTTGCCCGGCGTCTAACAGCTGGCTTGTCTGAACTCTTAGCCCGCCAGCTTTTACCATACAAGCTGGTGGAGTCTGATGCTTTCAAAAAATTTGTATCTATTGGGACACCACAGTGGAAGGTACCTTTCAGAAATTTCTTTTCACAAAAGGCAATCCCAAACCTGTACCATTTGTGAGAAATGAAGTTATGGCATGTCTGGCACACAGCGTTGGGGCAAGGGTCCATATGACCACGGATAGCTGGTCTGCAAAGCATGGTCAGGTCAGGTATATCACCTACACTGCACATTGGGTAAACCTGCTGACTTCTGACAAGCATGGAATGCGTGGCTCTGCAGAAGAGTTGGTGACACCGCCACGACTTGCAGGCAGGCCTGCTGCTACCTCCTCTACTCCTCCTACTCCATCCTCTTCCATAACCTCTTCCTCGGCTGAGTCCTCTTCAACTTCTGCGTCTTGCTCCACATCTATGGCACCCCCCAGCTCCCCAGGTACTATGCTACATCCCGGGTACGGCAGTGTCACGCCGTCTTGGGGTTGACTTGCCTGAAAGCGGAGAGTCACACCGCACCAGCACGCCTGACCGCCCTGAACGCACAGGTGGATCAGTGGCTGACTCCGCACCAACTGGAGATTGGCAAGGTTGTTTCTGACAATGGAAGTAATTTGGTGGTGGCATTGAAATTGGGCAAGTTGACACATGTGCCGTGCATGGCACATGTGTGTAATCTAATTGTACAACGATTTGTCCATAAGTACCCAGGTTTACAGGACGTCCTGAAGCAGGCCAGGAAGGTGTGTGGCCATTTCAGACGTTCCTACACGGCCATGGCGCACTTGTCCGATATCCAGCGTCAAAACAACCTGCCAGTGAGGCGCTTGATTTGCGACAGCCCGACACGGTGGAATTCAACACTCCTAATGTTTGACCGCCTGCTCCAACAAGAAAAAGCTGTTAATGAGTATTTGTATGACCGGGGTGCTAGGCCAGCCTCTGGGGAGCTGGGGATATTTTTTCCAAATTACTAGACGCTCATGCGCAATGCCTGTAGGCTCATGCATCCTTTTGAGGAGGTGACAAACCTTGTCAGTCACACTGAAGGCACCATCAGCGACATCATACCATTTGTTTTCTTCCTGGAGCATGCCCTGCGAATAGAGTGCTGGATCAGGCAGTAGATGAGCGTGAAGAGGAAGCGGGAGAGTTGTGGTGTCCATCACCCCCGCAAACAGCCGAATCAGCATCGCTTGCTGGACCTGCGGCAACGCAGGAAGAGGATTGTGAGGAAGAGGAGTCAGAGGAGGAATGTGGCTTTGAGGAGGAGGAGGAGGAAGACCGAGCACAACAGTCATCCCAGGGTGCTCGTTGTTGTCACCTCTCTTGTACCCGTGGTGTTGTACGTGGCTGGGGGGAAGAAGATACCATCAGTGAGATCAGTGAGGAGGAACGCGACATGATTAGCTCAGCATCCAACCTTGTTCAAATGGGTTCTTTCATGCTGTCGTGCCTGTTGAGGGACCCTCGTATAAAAAAGCTGAAGGAGAACGACCTGTACTGGGTGTCCACGCTCCTCGACCCCCGGTATAAGCATAAAGTGCCTGAAATGTTACCAAATTCACGCAAGTCGGAAAGGATGGAGCATTTTCATAATAAATTAAAAACTATGCTTTACACAGCGTATAAGGGTGATGTCACAGCACCACGGGAATGTAACAGGGGAAGAGATGAAATTAATCCTCCTCCTCCCACGACCACGGCGGCAAGGACTGGGCGCTTTCCTGACGTCTTGTTGATGGAGGACATGCGTACCTTTTTATCTCCCATGCACCATCAGAGCCTTTCGGGATCCAGCCTTAGAGAAAGACTCAACCGACAGGTAGCAGACTACCTAGCTTTAACTGCGGATCTCGACACTCTCAGGAGCAATGGACCCCTTGACTACTGGGTGTGCAGGCTGGACTTGTGGCCTGAGCTATCCCAATTTGCAATGGAACTTCTGTCCTGTCCGAAAGGACTTTTAGTGCAGCAGGAGGTTTTGTCACTGAGAAGAGAAGTCGCCTAGGTCAAAAAAGCATTGACTATCTCACTTTTATAAAAATGAATGAGGGCTGGATCCCAAAGGGACTGACATTGGGTGATACATTTGAATAAAAAAGGCCTGATGATGAGATGAGCTGGCTTGGGCTACAACTGGTACACAGGCTGGCCTTTTTTTTTTTTTTATAAAGCCGGAGGACTTGCTTGACTTATCCGCCAACAACTAGTGTTCAAGCTACAAGCTTTTAGGGCACTTTATAAATGTTTTACAAACATCGATTTTTCTGGCCGCTGCTACAGCAGTTGTTACAACAATACCCCAATTTTTCAGTCATTTGTACATTCCGAATTTTTTGGGCCTCTGCTGCAGCTCTGTGGGTACAAAACTCAAATAAAAAAAATAAGGCACATAACACTAGTGATTAAACTGTTACGAATTGTACAACTTAGCACACCACTCATATCTGGTGGACCATTAAATTGAACGCAAAATGCCACAAATTTGACAGAGTAGGACCAACCAAGCATCTTTATCCGTCTCTTGGTTGCTCTAAATTATCTCCGTGTTCCATCTATTCCATACCTGTACTCTATTGTGCAAAAGGGTGGCATATGTGGTGTTTCACGCTGTTGTGCCTGTTGCGGGTCGTGGCCCATGATATAAAAAGGCTGAAGGAGAACGACCTGTAATGGGTGCCCCATCAAATTTTTAGAAAAATGTTCCTGGTTCCTCTCAATTATCTCTGGGTTTCTAAAATGGATGCCATACCTGTACTCGCTTGTGCAAAAGGATGGCATATGTGGTGGTGTTTCCTGCAGTTGTTCCTGTTGAGGGTGCTGGACCCTCTTATAAAAAAGCTGAAGGAGAACGACCTGGAGTGGGAGTCCAAGCATGGTTTTTGGGGCTATTTCACTTTTACAAACAATTATCTGTGGGTTTCTAAAATCAATGCCGTACCAGTACTCTATTGTTCCAAAGTATGCCATATGTTCTCTTTCCTGCTGGTATTTTGTTTGAGGGTCCTGGACCCTCTTATAAAAATGCCTAAGGAGAAAGAGGTGTACTGGGTGTCCACTCATTTTTTTTTTCTATTGCACATTTGACCAAAATTATCTCTGGGTTTGTAAAATTAATGCTGTACCTGTACTCTATTGTTCAAAAGGATGCCATACGTCCTCTTTCCTGCTGGTGTTTTTTTTGAGGGTCCAGGACCCTCTTATAAAAAGGCCTAAGGAGAAAGAGGTGTACTGGGTGTCCACTCATTTTTTTTTTCTATTTAACAATTGACCAAAATGATCTCTGTTTTGTAAAATCAATGCTGTACCTGTACTCTATTGTTCAAAAGGATGCCATACGTCCTCTTTCCTGCTGGTGTTTTTTTTGAGGGTCCAGGACCCTCTTATAAAAAGGCCTAAGGAGAAAGAAGTGCACTGGGTGTCCATCGAATCATTTTTTTTATTCAAATTTCCATTTGCAAAAAATTATCTCTGGGTTTCTAACATCAATGCCTTTCCTGTACTCTATTGTTCAAAAGGATGCCATATGTCCTCTTTCCTGCTGGTGTTTTGTTTGAGGGTCCTGGACCCTCTTATAAAAAGGCCTAAGGAGAAAGAGGTGTACTGGGTGTCCACTCATTTTTTTTTTCTATTTAACAATTGACCAAAATGATCAATGGTTTTGTAAAATCAATGCTGTACCTGCACTCTATTGTTCAAAAGGATGCCATACGTCGTCTTTCCTGCTGGTGTTTTTTTGAGGGTCCAGGACCCTCTTATAAAAAGGCCTAAGGAGAAAGAAGTGCACTGGGTGTCCATCGAATCATTTTTTTTATTCAAATTTCCATTTGCAAACAATTATCTCTGTGTTTCTAAAATCAATGCCTTTCCTGTACTCTATTGTTCAAAAGGATGCCATATGTCCTCTTTCCTGCAGGTGTTTTGTTTGAGGGTCCTGGACCCTCTTATAAAAAGGCCTAAGGAGAAAGAATTGTACTGGGTGTCCATCGAATCATTTTTTTGATTCAAATTCCCGGTTGCAACAAATTATCCCCGGGTTTCTAAAATCAATGCCTTTCCTATAATCTTTTTTTTACAAAGGATGCCATATGTCCTCTTTCCTTCTGCTGGTTTTGTTGAGTGTCCTGGAGCCTCTGCTAAAAAGGCCTAAGGATAAATAAGTGTACTGGGTGTCTATTCAATGTTTTTTTAGATTTCCCGGTTGTAACAAATTTTCTCTGTGTTTCTAAAATCAATGCCTTTCCTGTAATCTATTTTTCAAAAGGATGCCATATGTCCTCTTTCATGCTGTTGTTTCTGTTGAGGCTCTGGGACCCTCTTATAAAAAGGCCTAAGGATAAAGAAGTGTACTGGGTGTCCAATAAATGTTTTTTTCTATTTCCCGGGTCATATAAATGATCTCTGTGTTTCTAAAATCAATGCCTTTCCTGTAATCTAATTTACAAAAGTATGCCATATGTCCTCTTTCCTGCTGCTGGTTTTGTTGAGGGTCCTGGAGCCTCTGCTAAAAAGGCCTAAGGATAAAGAAGTGTACTGGGTGTCTAATCTATGTTTTTTTAGATTTCACGGTTGGAACAAATTATCCCCGGGTTTCTAAAATCAATGCCTTTCCTGTAATCTGTTATTCACAAGGATGCCATATGTACTCTTTCATGCTGTTGTTTCTGTTGAGGCTCTGGGACCCTCTTATAAAAAGGCCTAAGGATAAAGAAGTGTACTGGGTGTCCAATCAATGTTTTTTTCTATTTCCCGGGTCATATAAATGATCTCTGTGTTTCTAAAATCAATGCCTTTCCTGTAATCTAATTTACAAAAGTATGCCATATGTCCTCTTTCCTGCTGCTGGTTTTGTTGAGGGTCCTGGAGCCTCTGCTAAAAAGGCCTAAGGATAAAGAAGTGTACTGGGTGTCTAATCTGTGTTTTTTTAGATTTCACTGTTGGAACAAATTATCCCCGGGTTTCTAAAATCAATGCCTTTCCTGTAATCTATTATTCACAAGGATGCCATATGTACTCTTTCATGCTGTTGCTTCTGTTGAGGCTCCGGGAGCCTCTTATAAAAAGGCCTAAGGATAAAGATGTGTACTGGGTGTCCAATCAATGTTTTTTTCTATTTCCTGGGTCATATAAATGATCTCTGTGTTTCTAAAACCAATGCCTTTCTTGTAATCTATTATTCAAAAGGATGACATATGTCCTCTTTCATGCTGTTGTTTCGGTTGAGGCTCCGGGACCCTCTTATTAAAAAGGCCTGAGGATAAATAAGTGTACTGGGTGTCTAATCAATGTTTTTTTCTATTTCTCGGGTCATATAAATGATCTCTGGGATTCTAAAATCAATGCCTTTTTCAAAAGGATGACATATGTCCTCTTTCATGTTGTTGTTTCGGTTGAGGCTCTGGGACCCTCTTATTAAAAAGGCCTGAGGAAAAATAAGTGTACTGGGTGTCTAATCAATGTTTTTTTCTATTTCCCGGGTCATATAAATGATCTCTGGGATTCTAAAATCAATGCCTTTCCTGTAATCTATTATTCAAAAGGATGACATATCTCCTCTTTCATGCTGTTGTTTCGGTTGAGGCTCCGGGACCCTCTTATTAAAAAGGCCTGAGGATAAATAAGTGTACTGGGTGTCTAATCAATCTTTTTTTCTATTTCCCGGTTGCAAATAATGATCTGTGGGTTTCTAAAATCAATGCCTTTCTTGTAATCTATTATTCAAAAGGATGACATATGTCCTCTTTCATGCTGTTGTTTCGGTTGAGGCTCGGGACCCTCTTATTAAAAAGGCTTGAGGATAAATAAGTGTACTGGGTGTCTAATCAATGTTTTTTTCTATTTCCCGGGTCATATAAATGATCTCAGCGATTCTAAAATCAATGCCTCTTTTAAAAGGATGACATATCTCCTCTTTCATGTTGTTGTTTCGGTTGAGGCTCCGGGACCCTCTTATTAAAAAGGCCTGAGGATAAATAAGTGTACTGGGTGTCTAATCAATGTTTTTTTCTATTTCCCGGGTCATATAAATGATCTATGGGATTCTAAAATCAATGCCTTTCCTGTAATCTATTATTCAAAAGGATGACATATCTCCTCTTTCATGCTGTTGTTTCGGTTGAGGCTCCAGGACACTCTTATTAAAAAGGCCTGAGGAAAAATAAGTGTACTGGGTGTCTAATCAATGTTTTTTTCTATTTCCCGGGTCATATAAATGATCTCTGGGATTCTAAAATCAATGCCTTAACTGTTATCAATTGTTCACAAGGATGCCATATGTCCTCTTTCATGCTGTTGTTTCAGTTGAGGCTCCGGGAGCCTCTTATAAAAAGGCCTAAGGATAAAGAAGTGTTCTGGGTGTCCAATCAATGTTTTTTTTTATTTCACAGTTGCAAAAAAATTATCTATGGCTTTGTAAAATCTATGCCTTACCTGTCATCTATTGTTCAAAAGGATGCCATATGTCCTCTTTCCTGCTGTTGTTTTTGTTGGGGGTCCGGAACACTATTCTAAAAAGGCCGAAGGAGAACGACCTGTACTGTACTGGGTGTCCAATCATGATTTTGTTTTCAATTTCACGGTTCATAATAAATATCGCCGTGTAACTAAAATCATTGCCATACCTGTACTCTGTTGTTCAAAAGGATGGCATATGTGGTGTTTCATTCTGTTGTGGTTGTTGAGGGTCGTGGCCGTATAAAACGGCTGAAGGAGAACAACCTGTACAGCCTTGCTCCTCTTTTTAGGCAGGCCAGCTCTTTGCATACATGCCCACAGACTCTGTAACGCATGCCTCTTTTAGGGAGAGGTGCAGCCATAATGCAGGGTCAGAACCTCTGCCTGCAACTGTTATACTCGATTTTGCGAAAGGAAGTAAGCTTACCATGGTTCCCTGCACGCACGTATTGTTGTTATATTTTGGTGAGGGTAATCATGATGGCCATGTAGACCACCACCACTGAGAGTCCTGAAAATAACAGGGATGAGATGAAATAGCTAAGAATAGTAGAACTTGAAACAACAGAGTTAGCCATGGGTGTTAGTGCAAAACCGCTTGGCTTTTTTTTGGCTTTGGGTGCGGCTATTCATGCAGGCCATATAGAGCTGCCACCATTCGGTGTCGTATCAGCTATTAAACTAATAAGAACAGTACTACCAAAATACAGCCAATGAAGGGCCTTAGGAAGACTGAGCCAAGGTTGGATTGTAGTATTTGGTTAGGCTAATCATGATGGCCATGTAGACCACCACCACTGAGAGTCCTGGAAGTAACAGAGATGAGATGAAAGAGCTAAGAATAGTAGAACTTGAAACAACAGAGTTAGCCATGGGTGTTAGTGCAAAACCGCTTGGCTTTTTTTTGGCTTTGGGTGCGGCTATTCATGCAGGCCATATAGAGCTGCCACCATTCGGTGTTGTATCAGCTATTAAACTAATAAGAACAGTACTACCAAAATACAGCCAATGAAGGGCCTTAGGAAGACTGAGCCAAGGTTGGATTGTAGTATTTGGTTAGGCTAATCATGATGGCCATGTAGACCACCACCACTGAGAGTCCTGGAAGTAACAGGGATGAGATGAAAGAGCTAAGAATAGTAGAACTTGAAACAACAGAGTTAGCCATGGGTGTTAGTGCAAAACCGCTTGGCTTTTTTTTGGCTTTGGGTGCGGCTATTCATGCAGGCCATATAGAGCTGCCACCATTCGGTGTTGTATCAGCTATTAAACTAATAAGAACAGTACTACCAAACTACAGCCAATGAAGGGCCTTAGGAAGACTGAGCCAAGGTTGGATTGCAGTATTTGGTTAGGCTAATCATGATGGCCATGTAGACCACCACCACTGAGAGTCCTGGAAGTAACAGGGATGAGATGAAAGAGCTAAGAATAGTAGAACTTGAAACAACAGAGTTAGCCATGGGTGTTAGTGCAACACCGCTTGGCTTTTTTTTGGCTTTGGGTGCGGCTATTCATGCAGGCCATATAGAGCTGCCACCATTCGGTGTCGTATCAGCTATTAAACTAATAAGAACAGTACTACCAAAATACAGCCAATGAAGGGCCTTAGGAAGACTGAGCCAAGGTTGGATTGTAGTATTTGGTTAGGCTAATCATGATGGCCATGTAGACCACCACCGAGAGTCCTGAAAGTAACAGGGATGATGAGATGAAAGTGCTAAGAATAGTACTACTTGAAACAACAGAGTTAGCCATGGGTGTTAATCCAAGACCGCTTGGATTTATTTTTGTATTGGGTGCGGCTAATCATGCAGGCCATATAGAGCTGCCACCATTCGGTGTTGTATCAGCTATAAAAATAATAAGAACTGTACTGTCAAAATACAGACAATGAAGGGCCTATGAAGACTGAGCAAAGGTTGGATTGTAGTATTTTGTTTGGCTAATCATGATGGCCATGTAGACCACCCATAACAGGGATGAAAGTGCTAAGATAAGTACTAATTGAAACAACCGAGTTAGCCATGGGTGTTAGTCTAAGACCACTCGGCTTTTTTTTGGGTTTGGGTGCAGCTAATCATGAAGGCCAGATAGACCTGCCACCATTTGGTGTTGTAACAGGTATTAAACTGCAAAGAACAGTACTACTTAACACAACCTACTTACCATGGGTCCCAGAGCATATGTTTGGTTATTATATTTTGTAAGGGTAATCATGCAGGCCATATAGACCTCCACCGATAGGGTGAGTATGAGTAACAGCTATTAAAATGCGAAGGATATTACTAATTAACACAACATAGTTACCATGGGTCGCAGACCAAGAGCAGATGTCTTATTATTATATTTTGTATGGGTAATCATCCAGGCCGTATAGACCTCACCAAATAGGGGGAGTTACAGAGATTAAAGTGCTAAGAATGGTAGTACTTAAAACACAACCTAGTTAAAATAGGTACCAGACCGCATGTCTTATTATTATATTTTTTCAGGGTAATCAGGCAGGCCATATAGAACACCCCCGATAGGGGGGGGGGACAGGGATTAAAGTGCTAAGAAAAGTACTAATTAGCACAAGCTAGTTGGGTCCAAGAACGCATGTTTAATTATTAGACTTTATTAGGGTAATTATATATCTAACAAATCTATCTATTTCTCTTCTATCGATTCTATCTAACTATCAATCTATGTATATCTATCTATCCTATCTATCAATCTATCTTCTGTCCGGGATGTTTTGAGACAGCCACTTTGGGAATGTTAGTTGATTTAGGCCCATTATGGCTTAAAAGCAGACTCTGCATAAACTATGTAATTTTCCATGGGAGTTTTGCCAGGGATCCCCCTCCAGCATGCGACAGTCCAGGTGTTAGTACTCTTGAAACAACTTTTCCATCACTATTGTGGCCAGAAAGAGTCCTTGTAGGTTTTAAAGTTCGCCTGCCTATTGAATTCAATGGCAGTTTGCGCGGTTTGCGTGTTCGCGAACAATACCGGAAGTTCGAGTCCGCCGTTCGCGAACCGAAAATTTTAGGTTCGCGACATCACTACTGGCCAGTTAAACAGATTTCCAGCTCTGGCTAAAATGGCCCAAAAATATCTTTCTGCCCCATGCAGTAGTGTGGAAAGTGAAAGACTGTTCAACTTAGAGTTGAACCTCCATACAAATGTCAGATTGATGTTATATAACAGCCCTACAACCCAATTGTATCACCCCTTTAAATTTAATATTTTATTGTAATATTTTTTTATTTATTTATAAACATGTTCAGTGAACTTTTTATTATTTCATAATGTCTTTTGAATTACAGTCCTTTATAATTATAAAGGAGGAATCTGAAATAATTAGTCTGTATTGTGCTTGGTAAACTGTCACATGACATAAAAAAAAAGTATCGGTAATTGGTATCGGCGAGTATTTGAAAACAAGTATTGATACTTGCACTCAGTCATAAAAAAATGGTATCGGTGCAACCCTAGTTATAATATGATATGTGCTTGATGTATATACCAAATATCCTAAAAACTATACAGACATTAAAATTAAAACTATAAGGTGAATGTATATAAAGAATATATGTATACTATATGTGCATAAAATAAAATTCTAAACAAATAGAAGTAGGCAAACCTACAATTCTATCTCTAAACAAATACATCATAGATAATAAAGGGGATAAAGAGCTGTGTACGAGTAAATGTGATAAATTCAGATAATTAATATTGTATTATACAAGTGGATATCATAAACTTATTCCGTCCTCAAATGATAAGATGTACTTAAAGGGCCACTAGACCCAAAATCTTTCTTTCATGATTTAGATAGAACATACAAATTTAAACAACATTACAATTTACTTCTATTATTTATTTTGCTTCATTTTTGAGATAGCCTTATTTGAAGAAAAAGAAATGGACATGGGTGAGCCAATCACATGAGACTTCTATGTGCAGCAACCAATCAGCAGCTACTGAGCATATCTAGATATGCTTTTCAGCAAAGAATATCAAGAGAATAAAACAAATTAGATAATAGAAGTATATTAGAAAGATGTTTAAAAATGCATTCTCTTTCTAAATCATAAAAGAAAAAATGTGGGTATCATGGCCCTTTAAGTCGCTTATACACACTACGTTATGACATAAAGTGAACTATAAGGAAGTGACTAGTGTAAAAAACATATGTGATAATTCATATGTAGTGGTCAATTAAATGTTAATATTTAGTGATAATCTAAACAGACCATATGTAAACTATATTACATTGCATGTAAAAGCGTACAAATGATAATAATCTTATGTGATCGTGATTTAATAGTTGAACAGTAGTTTCTGCATATAATAGATACAACTCTGTTGATTACATGGTTGGATAATCTATCTTTATGAATGCAGTTACTAATGAATATATACTATTAAAAATATGAGTGATAGAAAATTATGTGATATATAAACTATGTGTAAAACATACATCCTCACTTTAATACAAAATATTGATGAACTCTGATATACCAATGTCCTATGTATTACAGTATTAGTAATATATAAGCTCAGGATACATGGTGCATCAAATATTGATAGTAATATATGTGGATTGGAAATTAAAAAATAATAAAAACAGATATCTCTAGTTTATAAAATTGTTAAAAGCCCCAGTATCTATAACTTCATTGAGGCCATCTGGATATAGGGATCCTAATTTATAGATCCAATATGTCTCACGCTGACGGAGTCTAGACATCCTATTCTGTAAGTTATTAATAGGAATGATTTCTAATGGTGTAATTTTCATTACACATTTAGTAGTACCATGTACTAAGGTATGATGCCTCGAAGTACTGTATTTATCTAAGCCTCTTTCTATACATCTAAGATGTTCAGACCATCTTTGTCAAACCTTCCTGCAGATCCGACCAATGTATTGTAACCCACATATGCAGGTTATACAATAAACTACATAGGATGATTTGCAAGTAATTTTTTGTGTCGGTAGGAATGTTTCCCCAGTGCTAAATTATGTAATAGATGTGGACCCATTTGTTATGTATTGGCACATATGGCATCGACTATGCTGACATCTATAAGACCCAGTTTTAAGTGTATTATGTATATTATGTGGTGTCCAATAGGTTGTTTTTTTTATAATTCAGATCACATTTACACATTACAACCTTATTGGGGGCCAATCTTTCTTTCAGAGTGAGTGCCCTCCTAAAGGTACAAGTAGGTTTCTTTTCCAAAATTTGTTTGAATATGGGGTCTCTTAATAATAAGTGCCAATGTTTCGAAAGAATTTCCTTTATTTCTCTATAGCTATTATTATATCTAGTTGTGAATGTAGTTTCATATTGTGAACTTTACAGAGATTTATTTTTTGTGTTAAACATAGTTTCTCTATTAAGGTATCTGGGTAATGTTTTTCCTTAAATCTATTTCTGAGAATATGACTTTGTGTGTCATAAGTCTCTAAATCTGTTCAGTTTCTACGTATTCGTGTAAACTGACTATAAGGGATATTTAACTTCCAACTTGAATAATGGTTACTATCAAAATCAAGGAAATTATTGCTGTCTACTGACTTATAAAAAGTGCATGATCGTATACTATAGTTATCATCCCACATTAGGGATACATCTAAAAAGGCTATTCTATCTCTTTGCAAATTAAATAAATCTCTGTGTAGTTCACAATATGAAACTACATTCACAACAAGATATAATAATAGCTATAGAGAAATAAAGGAAATTCTTTCGAAACATTGGCACTTATTATTAAGAGACTCCATATTCAAACAAATTTTGGAAAAGAAACCTACTGGTACCTTTAGGCGGGCACCCACTCTGAAAGAAAGATTGGCCCCCAGGAAGGTCGTAATGTGTAAACGTGGTCTGAATTATAAAAAAACGACTTATGGGACACTACATAATATACATAATACACTTAAAACTGGGTCTTATAGATGTCAGCATAGTCAATGCCATATGTGCCAATACATAACAAATGGGTCCACATCTATTACATCATTTAGCACTGGGGAAACATTCCTACTAACACAAAAAATTACTTGCAACTCATTCTATGTAGTTTATTGTATATCCTGCATATGTGGGTTACAATACATTGGTCGGACCTGCAGGAAGGTACGACAAAGATGGTCTGAACATTTTAGATGTATAGAAAGAGGATTAGATAAATACAGTACTTCGAGGCATCATACCTTAGTACATGGTACTACTAAATGTGTAATGAAAATTACACCATTAGAAATCATTCCTATTAATAACTTACAGAATAGGATGTCTAGACTCCGTCAGCGTGAGACATATTGGATCTATAAATTAGGATCCCTATATTTAGATGGCCTCAATGAAGTTATAGATACTGGGGCCTTTTAACAATTTTATAAACTAGTGATATATGTTTTTATTATTTTTTAATTTCCTATCTACATATATTACTATCAATATTTGATGCACCATGTATCCTGAGCTTATATATTACTAATACATAGGACATTGGTATATCAGAGTTCATCAATATTTTGTATTAACGTGAGCATGTATGTTTTACACATAGTTTATATATCACATAATTTTCAGTCACTCATATTTTTAATAGTATATATTCATTAGTAACTGCATTCATAAAGATAGATTATCCAACCATGTAACCAACACAGTTGGATCTATTATAAGCAGAACCTACAGTTTAACTATTAAATCACGATCACATAAGATTATTATCATTTGTACGCTTTTACATGCAATAATAGTTTTTTATAGATTACATATGGTCTGTTCAGATTATCACTAAATATTAACATTTAATTGACCACTACATATGAATTATCACATATGTTTTTTACACTAGTCACTTCCTTATATTTCACTTTATGTCATAACTTAGTTTGTATAAGCAACTTAAGAACATCTTATCATTTGAGGACGGAACAAGTTTATGATATCCACTTGTATAATACACTATTAATTATCTGAATTTATCACATTTACTCGTACACAGCTCTTTATCCCCCTTATTATCTATGATATATTTGTTTAGAGATAGAATTGTAGGTTCGCCTACTTTTATTTGTTTAGAATTTTATTTTATGCACATATAGTAGATATTCTTTATATACATTCACCTTATATTAGTTTTTATTTTAATGTCCGTATAGTTTTTAGGATATTTGGTATATACATCAAGCACATATTATGTTATAACATTTTAATTCTTGCTCTGTAACGTAAGTCTCACATCTTTAAAACACTATTGGTTCACACAACCACACTACTATCATAGACAACGGCTTCGAGATTTGTGTCTGACGTCAGTGAGACACAATTGGTTTATGTTTCCACTCCTCCTTTGAGCTTAGAGATCATTGCTCACTAAAGTGGGTTGGTGCAACACACGTCACACACAGCTCCTGTAGGAGTAGTGCAGCTCATTATTATCCTTAATCGCCGAATACCCGCTCACTATTTTTTATTATTGTATAGCAATTATTATGTATATACAGTTCACCCTGCTATTTGTATTTTATGCAGCAGTGCTTAATGGATATGTAGGCTCCAATGACTAGGAGTTGGTTATTCGTCAATAGGTCTATTTCTTATGTAAATGTTCACTGGCGCAATATTCTCATTACCTGTTAGATAGTGTTCTTTTTTTTTTTTATTATATTGGTTACAATGTGTATAATAACAATCCAACATTGTATGATCGTACAAATATTCTCATTAACCTCTAAGGTTCAGAGTAGGGATCGTAATTTAGCCACCTGTGTAAGAGGGAGGTATCTGATTCACGATTGGTAGTGGGTGGGTATATAGGAGACTCTAAGTGCTATCAGTATTACAAGCCTGAGAAAATGGCGCGGTAGATGCCGAGAAACGCGTAGCGAATAATACTGTTGGTTTTAACCATTCTATTGTATGTTCTGTACATTTTTAAACATAAAAGTATTTTTATATCCAAGCACTTTTTGAGTCTCTTTGATACGATTATCTGCCGTAGAAACATCAGAGTCTACACACCTGGCAGTCCATTGATTATGTGTACTGGGCCACTTTAATAGTCCAGTTTGTATGATTTGCACCACTGGGTGTGCTGCTAAATGTGAGTACCCCTTTTCCTTGGGTTGCTGATACGGTTTTAAGAATATTGCATTGATCTGCACTAGGAGTCGCCCTTCTTCTTTTTCCCTCTCTTGCATTCCTATTGGCTGATTTGAATCTTCAAATTTAAATCAGCCAATAGAATGAAAAGAAAAAGATTTTATTCTATTGGCTGATTTGAATTTGAAGATTCAAATCAGCCAATAGGAATGCAAGGGTACACATATATAAAAGGGGTACCTCGCATTCACTATTCAGTGTGCGGCTTGGAATCGCATGAAGAGGAGCTCAATTTTGGTGCTCTGAAGAGGAGGACCACCATCACCGCCACCAACGCCGCCACCATCACTGGTATGAAGATAAGAGATGGACCCTCGGGGAGAAGATAAGAAGATGGATGAAGATGGACCGCCACTGGATGTAGATGGAGCGCCGCCGCCATCAACATCAGTGAGTATCAATTTTGGGGTTAGTATTATTGTTTTTTCTTTTTGGGTTATAGATTAGATTAGATTTTTTTTTTTTTTTGGGCAGCAAAAGAGCTGAATGCCCTTTTAAGGTCAATGCCCATCCAAATGCCCTTTTCAGGGCAACTGGTAAATCAGTTATTTTTATTTTTCTTTTATTTTGGGCGTGTGAGGGGGTTGTAATGTTAGAGTGGTTAGAGCTGATCGCTTTAGGGCAATGCCCTACAAAAAGGCCCTTTTAAGGGCTATTGGTAGTTTATTTTTAGAATAGGTCTTTTTTTTTTTTTTGAGGGGTATTAGAATAGGATTAATATTTTTATTTTTCTGGTAATTACTTTTTATATTTTCTGTAATCATAGACTTTTGTTATTTTTTGTAATGTCAGGTTTTTATTTTTAAAGGTAAGATTAGTTTTTTTTAAATTTTACAGGTAAGTTTTTTTATTTTTATTAGTACATTTATGAGTATGTTAATTTGTGTTAAGTTAGGGGGTGTTAGGTTAGGGGGTTTAGATGTTAATTTATTACTTTGCATTGTTTATTTATGTAGTTTGCAATGTGGGGGGATTGCTGTTTAGGGATTAATAGTTTATCTATGTAGTTTGTGATGTAGGGGGATGGTGGTTTAGGGGTTAATAGTTTATTTATGTAGTTTGCAATGTGCGGCTATGGTGGTTTAGGGGTTATTAAGCTAGGGGCTTTTGGTAGGGTGTTAGGTTTTTTCACTTTTTTTTCTCCATTAATTTTTATGGGAAATGCGAAAATGCAATGTAGTTTGCGTGAGTAGGGAGTTTTTTTAAAACTTTTTTGTCTCAATTGATTTCTATGGGGGAATACATGCACGCGCACGCGAAAACTAAAGTTACTATGTGAGGACTCGATAATAACTAAAATAGCTCTATTAAGTGATAAGGGTTAAATTAAGAACCTACATGTAAAGGAGGCACTAGTGTATCTAATAAGTGCCTGAGCCATACGCTGTGACTTGATTAGATTGAACAACCACAACAACTAGTGAGAAGCAGATTATTGATGTATCATAAGGATATAACAAAATAAGGGATAAATGTCTTGTATACTCAAAAATCTAATGTGAAATCTATTAGATAGTGAGCTATTAACCCAAAGATAACCCATATAATTGATCAACTATGTGGTATCTAACTTTAATAATAACTGAGTAGAAACCTTAGTAGACAAAACAAAGGATGGGGTCCCGAGTCAAGTGTAGATAAAAAAACAGTACTTTATTAATAAAGATTAAAATTGGCAGCATGGACTGGAGGGTACAGTGCAAATAAATGTGTGAGTGTGGCACCAGTGGCTTACATGTTTCGGCGTGCAGCTGTAATCATAGCCTGAGGTGTCACATATGTGAAAACATTTTAAAAAGCTTAAGGAATATTCTGATAGGTTAAAACCTAAAATACAAATACACGCCCAACACAACAGCCTGAGATGAGGTTAACCCCTTACAAAAGTAGCTAATAGCATGGACAAAAGTAAATAGGAAGAAAAGAGGAAAAGCAGAGCAAATATTGTTATAATAAACAGACATAAGTACTTATCTCTAAATAATTGTATATACAGCCTTAAATACAGCCTAAAATACAATAGAGCTTATAATACATTAACAATCAAATTCTAAACAAGCCTAGTAGATTTATATCCAGGTAGGCATATAGGTATTCTTAAGAATTAAACAAATATGCACTAGACAAATATGCATAAACACTCGGGCTGATATTCTATAATTACATATATTTTGGATAAATGAAGCATATCTTATCGTAGGATATATTATTATAAATTAAGATATATGTAAATATAGAAAATATATGTAAATATAAATATACATTATACTGCAGATAAAGTAATGGCTCTATGAAGAAGAGAGAATA
Source organism: Bombina bombina (assembly GCF_027579735.1). Classification (NCBI taxonomy): domain Eukaryota; kingdom Metazoa; phylum Chordata; class Amphibia; order Anura; family Bombinatoridae; genus Bombina; species Bombina bombina. The sequence continues at coordinate 1,002,483,283 of NC_069501.1, forward strand.
GTGGACAAAATATTTCACTCCCTAAAATTAATGAAATCATATTTGGAATTTAAACCAAATGGGAGTCTGGTTTTAAGGACAAAAAATCGAATAGACCTCGCGTTTGGCCAGAACGCTCTCTAGATTACCTCCTCTATTTAATACCCAAGCTTTATCAACAGCAGCCCATCTAAAAGAGTTAAGACTGCAATCATGTTTGGTGGCAAAATGTTGCACTAGCGTAGTGGTCGATGCACCCCTAGATATAATGGAAAAATGCTCCTTTATACGGGAGTTGATGTCTCTTGAGGTTAGTCCTACATATTGGAAATTGCATTTAATGCAGGAGATAAGATAAATTACATCAGTACTCTTGCAATTTAGACATTCTTTATAGGGTATGTTTGACCACTCACTGCCGAGGTAAATTCTGAGGTTACCTGTGCATAATCGCAAGGTTTGCACTTGCGATGGCCGCATCTAAACATACAAGTGCCTAAGCCAGGAGCTAGATGGACGTGTTGTCTGTTTAAGTTGGGTGGGAGAAAGGTTCAAGGCCAATGTAGGGCATTTTTTGTATGAACACCTAATGCCTTCCCTTACAGTCTTAGTAAGTTTGTCGTCTACGGCCAAAAGAGGAAAATGTTTCCTAAATATGCCGCAGATTTGTGGATATTGGGAACTAAAATTAGTCACAAAAGAAACTCCTTTAAATCCACCTGTGCTGTTAGTAGGCTTGTCCTGTAAAATAATATCCCTCATACGTCACGTCTGACATCATAGACCGGAGTCGAGTACCACAAACCAGTACCTGGATAGAGGTCTTACTGTGAGTAAGCAGTGTACGTACTTGCCGAGTAAGTTCTCGGTCTGTTAGATTACAGTTTCCCCGGTGCCCTTTGGAATACCTCTGACGGTGGATACGCAAGACTCAGACATTATAGTGTGGAAGGACCACAACTGGGGTGAGTGTGCCTCTGTTCTAAGTCCCGAAGATTATAATTGCATGTTCTGTTGCTCAATATTATTGCAGTTTATAGGAGCATACACCATTAACTCTCTTTTTTGCTAGAAGCCTTAGTAACCAAAGGGCGTGACAGAAGTGTCGTAAGTGATGACTGACATCTGTGAACATAATGTACAGTAAACTAATATAACAATATAATCAAGTGTTTGGAGTATAACCCTTCATGTCTGAAGTGATATATATATATATATACTGTAAAAGTGATCTCAATTAAATTGTATTATAGAGAATGCTTAACTCATTTTTACAATAAATAAATAAATAAATAAATAAATAATAACAACATATATAATAAAAAAATAAATGTGGATATAGAAGTTGATGGGGGGGGGGCTCCCTTAAATTGTTATTATTATAATAATTATTATTATTATTATATATGAAGAAAAATGGAACCTTACTAATAATAACAACATTAACTTGTTGGAGTGTAGAATTAATACTAATACAGCCAAACATAAAGGAATTATAGTGGGGAAGGGAAGAAGAGAAATAAAAGAATTTAGAGCATACACTCTATAAAACGTTGATCACAATTTAATAAGCCCTAGAATGAAAAGATATGTAGACCCTAATTGTCTAAAGTAGAATGGACAGTGAAATATACATAGCCAAACTCCGGTGTACACATATATGCAAAGATCTTGTTATAAATTTTATTTAAAACGCAGCAGAATTAATAACTTCATTGAGACTTATGGGAAACAGAGACTGGAACTTATAAATCCAGTATCTTTCTCTCTGTCTTAATTTTGTGTACCTTTATGTTTATGTGAAAGTGGAATATGTTCAATGGGAGTGATATTATAGCTACAGAGTTCTCCATAGTGAGCCTGTACATGATGTCTAGGCACACTATGGAGTGATGTGTTGCATGTGATCCTACTCTCAATCCTAAACCTTTCTCCCATGGTGGTTGCAGTAATAGTCTTTGACTTATTAGTAGTGTATTTGCACATGGAACATCTGGGGTGTCCACATCTAAAAGTTCCTGTAGAGGTATTAGATAAAGATTTTTTTAAACGTAGTCTTAGACATTACAATCTTGCTTGGTGCAAGCTTTTGTTTTAGAGTCGGGGCTCTCCTGAAAGTTATTAGAGGTTGAGTGTCTAGGTTCTGTTTAAGAAAGGGATCTTTTTGTAAAATATGCCAATGTTTGGCTATAGTTTTTTTAATTGCTCTATAATTTGAGTTATACTGAGTTATGAACCGAGGTTGAGAGATATTGTCGGATCCATCTACTGGATTATGATCTTTGTGCTTGCCCTTTAATATTGTAGTTCTGTCCAAATTTTGAGCTCTTTCCTGACTCTCTTGAATAAGAGAGGGAGGGTAACCTTTTGCCAAAAATCTTTCTGCAAGAATGAGGGATTGCTTGTCATAAGTTTCTAATGTACTGCCATTTCTTCTAATTCTATTAAACTGACTAAATGGAATATTCGTTTTCCACTTTTTCAGGTGGTTACTCGTGAAATGTAAAAAGATATTACTATCCACTTTTTTGAAAAAAGTGGAAGTACATATTTCCCCCTCTGGACCCCAATGTAAAGAGAAATCTAGAAACTCTATTTGGTGTGGCTGAATGTTAGAAGTAAATGAGAGACACATCTCATTATTGTTCAAATATTTTACAAACAGTTCAGCTTCCAGTATAGTGCCATCCCAAATGAACAACAGGTCGTCTATATAGTGGCCATAGTACACCAGGTTCCGCGCCCAGTCCGACCCATACACATAATATTCCTCAAAAGCTCCCATATATAGGTTAGCAAAACTGGGCGCAAACCTGGTGCCCATGGCCGTCCCTTTGACCTGCAAGTAGTATTCATCCAGGAATTGAAAATAATTATGTTTTAATATGAACTGAATTACCGTAATCAAAAATTCTTGTTGTGGTAATGGCATATATATATATCTTGAGTTAGAAACTTCCTAATGACCTCTACTCCCAAATCATGTGGGATGTTGGAGTAGAGAGCTCCAACATCATACGTGAGCCAAATGTATAAACCTTTTTGGCTATAAGTGTGAAGTTTATTGAGGAGATCAGTAGTATCACGGATATAGGCTGGCAGATGTATCACATACTTCTGAAGGAATAAATCAATATATTCAGATAGCCTATCCTTGACACTATTGATGCCCACAATAAAGGGTCTTCCTGGGGGTCTGTTATTGTCCTTATGGATCTTTGGAAGATGCTCGGATGATCCAGCAAAAGATATCTTAATTATTATTATTATTATTATATTATTATTATTATATATGAAGAAAAATTGAACATTACTAATAATAACAACATTAACTTGTTGGAGTGTAGAATTAATACTAATACAGCCAAACATAAAGGAATTATAGTGGGGAAGGGAAGAAGAGAAATAAAAGAATTTAGAGCATACACTCTATAAAACGTTGATCACAATTTAATAAGCCCTAGAATGAACAGATATGTAGACCCTAATGGTCTAAAGTAGAATGGACAGTGAAATATACATAGCCAAACTCCGGTGTACACATATATGCAAAGATCTTGTTATAAATTTTATTTAAAACGCAGCAGAATTAATAACTTCATTGAGACTTATGGAAAACAGAGACTGGAACTTATAAATCCAGTATCTTTCTCTCTGTCTTAATTTTGTGTACCTATTATGTTTATGTGAAAGTGGAATATGTTCAATGGGAGTGATATTATAGCTACAGGGTTCTCCATAGGGAATCTGTACATTATGTCTAGGCACACTATGGAGTGATATTATAGCTACAGAGTTCTCCATAGTGAGCCTGTACATGATGTCTAGGCACACTATGGAGTGATGTGTTGCATGTGATCCTACTCTCAATCCTAAACCTTTCTCCCATGGTGGTTGCAGTAATAGTCTTTGACTTATTAGTAGTGTATTTGCACATGGAACATCTGGGGTGTCCACATCTAAAAATTCCTGTAGAGGTATTAGATAAAGATTTTTTTAAACCTAGTCTCTTAGACATTACAATCTTGCTTGGTGCAAGCTTTTGTTTTAGAGTCGGGGCTGGAAGTACATATTTCCCCCTCTGGACCCCAATGTAAAGAGATTATCTAGAAACTCTATTTGGTGTGGCTGAATGTTAGAAGTAAATGAGAGACCCATCTCATTATTGTTCAAATAATTTACAAACAGTTCAGCTTCCAGTATAGTGCCATCCCAAATGAACAACAGGTCGTCTATATAGCGGCCCATAGTACACCAGGTTCCGCGCCCAGTCCGACCCATACACATAATATTCCTCAAAAGCTCCCATATATAGGTTAGCAAAACTGGGCGCGAACCTGGTGCCCATGGCCGTCCCTCTGACCTGCAAGTAGTATTCATCCAGGAATTGAAAATAATTATGTTTTAATATGAACTGAATTACCGTAATCAAAAATTCTTGTTGTGGTAATGGCATATATATATCTTGAGTTAGAAACTTCCTAATGACCTCTACTCCCAAATCATGTGGGATGTTGGAGTAGAGAGCTCCAACATCACACGTGAGCCAAATGTTGTCTATAAGTGTGAAGTTTATTGAGGAGATCAGTAGTATCACGGATATAGGCTGGCAGATGTATCACATACTTCTGAAGGAATAAATAAATATATTTAGATAGCCTATCCGTGACACTATTGATGCCCGCAATAAAGGGTCTTCCTGGGGGTCTGTTATTGTCCTTATGGATCTTTGGAAGATTGTCCTTATGGATCTTTGGAAGATGCTGGGATGATCCAGCAAAAGATATCTTAATTCCTTTTTTGTAAGGATACCCCTTCTGCTACCATCCTCCAAGATCTCAATAAGTAATTTAGCATATTGTTCTGTAGGATCATTTTTAAGTTTACAGTAAAAGTTAACATCCCATAAAATACGGGCTGCCTCAGCCACATAATCTTTATAACCCTGCAATACAATTCCACTGCCTTTATCCGCTTGGCGGATGACTAGATTCTTGTTCCTCTTTAATCTTTCCAAAGTCTTTTGTTCGTTTAGCCACAATTTTTGTGTGCCAAATGTAGTAGATGGTATTTTCTCAAATTTGCTCATCACCATTTTCTGGAATAAATCTACATAAGACACCTCTGATTTGGGAGGATTAAAAGTGGAGCAGGGTTTTAAGTGAGTATGCATATTAGACTCAAACAGATCACTACTTAATTCTTCGGATTCTAGATAATAGACAGTAGGTGAGATAGAATTGTCAGAATTTAACAACACCTGTGTACCTTCTATCTTCTTTTTTCTCATGCTTTTACAGGAAAAATATTTCTGTAGAGACAGTTTCCTTGTCTATCTATTCAGATCCACAAATAGATCAAAAATATTGTGAGTGTTGGGGGGACAAAATGATAGACCTTTACCTAGAATTCTCACTTCGTCATCCGTAAGTGTATGGGATAACAAATTGAAAATTCCTTCTTTTAGTTTTTGTAATTTTTCTTTTTTGATGGTGTGCCCTCTACCTGTTCTTCCCGGTTTGGGAAGGGTCTCTTTTTCTTTGACTGGTCGTAATTCCGTCTCTACTGGGGTGCCAACTGGCGTTCGCCTAAAAAATGCCCATTCGAGGTTGAGGGCACATCATCTCTCCTGGATATTTCTGATCTCTCATGAGGGAAAGGGGGTAACTCTGACCTTTCTGAGTACTGATGTTGAGGATTATAGGGACTTACATATTCCCTATATTGGAGACTATGAGGACTAACATGTTCCCTATTATGTTCATGGCTTTCCAATACCTGATATCTATTAGATACAGGTATATCATTAGGGTTGGCATAATAAGGGGTATGATGTGTTTGAGGTTAGCTAGTCATCGAAGGGTTCAAATTTTTGTAGGGGCCAGGGGTCTGGTGATTACTATTTTGGTGATTACTATTATGATAAGAATAATAGTTTTTATTATGTGCATTGGGGTTTCTGTAATGAGAAGTATTCTTATTATTATTTTTATTGTTACATTTTTTATGTTTGTTCTTGTTTTTGAGTTGAACAACTGTCCATTCACTGCTTTTATTTTCTTTTTTCCTATTAAAGGTATACACTTCCCCTTTTTCTTAGTCCTCCTCATCTCTCTTTAATTTCCCCTGTTTAGTTTTAATAATTTCATTTTGATAGTTGTCAGAAGCCTTAATAGTTTGGGCATTCAATTTGACATAGTCCGGATGATCTTGCATGGTCTCCAAATCTTTTTGGACTAATTCAATTTCTTTACCAACTTACTCCAGTAATGTTTGTCTATGATGAGGAGATCAATCAGATGGAAGGAACAATCATTCAGAATATTGTACCATTTTTCTAATATTTCTGTGTCATTCTTGAAGGAACAATTTTTAAAAACCCTAAGTCCCCTAGGTATTTGTTTTTAATCTTTATATTTAGTTAGAGAGTCTGTGTCCCACCAGTGGCGGTGTTCAGATTTTAATAAATCCTCTAAATTAGAAAAAAAGATTTAATATAGACTTAGTAGGCGCTGAATCTTGTTGGTTCTCAGAATGGGAGTTAGTGGTGGTATAAGAGTCCCTTCTAGCTGATCTCTCTAAGGTGGATTGCATTATAAGAGATATGAAAAAGTGGTATAAGTGAGGACTATAATATACAAATAGAAATACATGGAAGCAGCTCCCCTATATACCCTATAACAGGTAATCAAAAGCTAAGAGGTTAAGAAGTCAATACTTGTAGACTCCTAATAGGGGGCACTATAAATTCATATGTGTGAAGTATGTGTTGGATACTTAAATATAATATCTCAAACCGTGACAGTGACTTTTGGTGATAAAATATGTCAGTGTATGAAATACAACTAATAAAAATATCAATAACAAAATATCAGCAAGTATAGACCTTTATACAGAAATGTCCTTTTATATTTAGTGATCCAACTGGAGGTTGATAGATGAAACTGTTGTTCAATAATCAATGGATATGGCTGCACTCTCCTCACATAAAGATGTCACAAAATCTGGATAAAGGAGAAGAACAAGAGAGGCGCCTGTGTGTACCGATAATGGTATATGATAACTTTCACAATAAATGATCCCTAATCAGGGTACTACTCACATTTGTGAAGAGCACTCAGACAGTGCTATTAGGCACAGGCTGGATATTTGACAGCAACCCAGCTCACTGATCAACCTGGATCCAGGAACAGGAAAGCATCAAATCTGGAGAGAGAAATCAGACAAGGCACCTGTGTGTACCAGAAATAAGACCGGGCAATGTCTGTGTATAAATCCCAAATCAGGGTACTCACATTTGTGAAGAGAGGGTAACCTTTTGCCAAAAATCTTTCTGCAAGAATGAGGGATTGCTTGTTTCTAACGTACTGCCATTTCTTCTAATTCTATTAAACTGACTAAATGGAATATTCGTTTTCCACTTTTTAGGTGGTTACTCGTGAAATGTAAAAAGTTATTACTATCCACTTTTTTGAAAAAAGTGGAAGTACATATTTCCCCCTCTGGACCCCAATGTAAAGAGATATCTAGAAACTCTATTTGGTGTGGCTGAATGTTAGAAGTAAATGAGAGACCCATCTCATTATTGTTCAAATGTTTTACAAACAGTTCAGCTTCCTGTATAGTGCCATCCCAAATGAACAACAGGTTGTCTATATAGTGGCCATAGTACACCAGGTTCCGTGACCAGTCCGACCCATACACATAATATTTCTCAAGAGCTCCCATATATAGGTTAGCAAAACTGGGCGCGAACCTGGTGCCCATGGCCGTCCCTCTGACCTGCAAGTAGTATTCATCCAGGAATTGAAAATAATGAACTGAATTACCATAATCAAAAATTCTTGTTGGGGTAATGGCATATATATCTTGAGTTAGAAACTTCCTAATGACCTCTACTCCCAAATCATGTGGGATGTTGGAGAAGAGAGCTCCAACATCACACGTGAGCCAAATGTATGAGCCTTTTTGGCTATAAGTGTGAAGTTTATTGAGGAGATCAGTTGTATCACAGATATAGGCTGGCAGATGTATCACATAATTCTGAAGGAAACAGTGTTTTGAAGTGCTGAGAAACGTGTTGCAATCTACTAAGGAGGGCTGCTAGCATTCCCTACCTTATGTTCCCTTTGTTTTTATTTATAATTTGACTTTTAATAAATTATCTTTTAAACATTTTACCTAACTTGGGGATATTGCCTTACTTGCCTACCAATCTCCCTTATCTCCTAGTGAGTCCTCAGCTGCATTTTTTGCAGCAACAATATAGTTTCTTATTGCATTCACCTACCACCGGGACTATAGTGTCCCTTAGCTCCTGTTTTCCATTACTTCTGTGTTCCAGTGTTCCTGCCACTGGTCTGTTCAGTGAGCTGGGTTGCTGTAAAATATCCAGCTTGTTTCTGATAGCACTATCTGTGTGCTCTTCACAAATGTGAGTACCCTGATTAGGGATTTATACATAGACATTACCCTGTCTTATTTCTGGTACACACAGGTGCCTTGTCTGATTTCTTTCTCCAGATTTTGATGCTTTCCTGTTCCTGGATCTAGGTTGATCAGTGAGCTGGGTTGCTGTCAAATATTCAGCCTGTGCCTTATAGCACTGCATGAGTGCTCTTCACAAATGTGAGTAGTACCCTGATTAGGGATCATTTATTGTGAAAGTTATCATATACCATTATCGGTACACACAGGCACCTCTCTTGTTCTTCTCCTTTATCCAGATTTTGTGACATCTTTATGTGAGGAGAGTGCAGCCATATCCATTGAATATTGAACAACAGTTTCATCTATCAACCTCCAGTTGGATCACTAAATATAAAAGGACATTTCTGTATAAAAGGTCTATACTTGCTGATATTTTGTTATTGATATTTTTATTAGCTGTATTTCATACACGTCAATGTCATGGTTTGAGATATTATATTTAAGTATCCAACACATACTTCACACATATGGACTTATAGCACCCCCTATTAGGAGTCGACAAATACTGACTTCTTAACCTCTTATATTTTTTATTTGCTGCCCAATACTGTGCGACTTACTCCCTGCCCTGCGCTAGGCTCTTTGCCATGTCTCACAGCATGAGAACGAGGCTCCCATTGGAGCCTATGGAAATGTGCTCTTGTGAGTGCAAAGCTTTTATCCAATGCGTCTAGCTTGTAATGCCAGTGCACATTTGCGTACACTGGTATAACTGAATGGAACAAAAATATCGCACTTGGGAAAGCGCAATTTTGAGCTGAACTCCTAATCTAGCCCTTAGTTCACTTTTCCTGCAATTTACCTTTAAAATTGTGTTTTTGCATTGGATGCAATGCTTTTTGCATGTGCATGTAGCAAGATAAACACACTCAAGAAGCTTTTAAAGGGGTATGTCCCTGGACTGCAAAGCACTGTCAGTTTCAGAAAGACTTTATGGAATCAATTACAATCTATTGGCGATTTGCTCTCAAAATTGTAGTCTAAACACCCAGAACATCTCAAGCTTACCCAGAATCTTATCTCTTTCCCCTCCCCTGGGAGGAGACAACCCATTCTATTGCCTGCCATCTAAATGTTACATTACTCTTATGATGTACATTCTTAAAGTGCTTGACCAGAGGTGTCGTAGCTTCTCCTATTTTTATGGTGGATAAGTGATTACGAATCCTGGTATTTACGTCATTCGTCGTGAGGCCAATGTATTAAGGATGACATTTAATGCATGTAATCTAATAAATGACATATATATGTGTATATGCACACATATATGCATCCATACACACGCACACACACATATATATATATATAAAGTTTTGAGGCCTTCCCAGTCCATCACCTTGTTATATACCATATATCTTTGAACCCTTATAACTTTTTTTTCTTAATATTTATGTTTGATAAATATCGGCTAGTGTATAAATGAGTGTAATACTTTATTTAAATATGTTTATGTTGTGTTTTGTGCCACTTTTATTTTTAGGTTTACACTTTATTTAGGTCTCAGGGGTGCACATTTTTCAAATGCTTGTGCGCAATCTATATATATTATATATATTTTTAATTTGCTGCCCAACACTGTGTGACTTACTCCCTGCCCTGCGCTAGGCTCACAGCATGAGAACAAGGTTCCCATTGGAGCCTATGGAAATGTGCTCTCATGAGCGCAAAGCTTTTATCCAATGCGTCTAGCTTGTAATACCAGTGCACATTTGCGTGCACTGGTATAACTGAAAGGATCACAAATATCGCACTTGGGAAAGCGCAATTTTTAGCTGCACTCGTAATCTAGCCCTTAGTTCACTTTTCCTGCAATTTACCTTTAAAATTGTGTTTTTGCATTGGATGCAATACTTTTTGCATGTGAATGTAGCAAGATAAACACACTCAAGAAGCTTTTAAAGTGGTATGTCCCTGGACTGCAAAGCACTGTCAGTTTCTTAAAGACTTTATGGAATCAATTACAATCTATTGGTGATTTGCTCTCAAAATTGATTTTCACTTTCCAACAGAACACAAAATGATTCACTGATGAGGCCCACAATAGGCCGAAATGTACGCCTGGGGTTTTGCTGTTTCTCTTGTTCAGAGAGGGATTGCCTGGTATTTTGGGGCTGGACTGTACTGTGAAGTCAGGATCAGAATGATTTGCTTTAGGAAAGTTCTTCTCTGTGAAAGGCACATGTTGAGCGAAAAGAGTCTGCTTCTTGCCATAGAACAAGTTATTATGCTATTGTTCGTTGCCAGGTTGAGCGCTTCTCTCTTTATGTAGAACACAAAATGAATTTGTGAGTTAAAAACTACAGGGGCAAGAGCCTTTTCCACAGAAAATTTTCCAAAAAGGCAGTTACACAATCGTGAGTTGCAATACATTTCCATCCTCACCACTGCTAAACCATCTGAATGCGATTTGTATGTTGGCACGATAGGTGCATGGAGGTGTGTCCAATATAAAAACCTGGTCACGAAGGAGCAAACTTGTTTGAACATCTTCTATGCAGATAGCATTTTGTGAGAGAGCAGGTTCATGCTTTACAGATTCAGTACTGTTAAAATCCTTTATAAGAAGATATCATAAGTCCTTTTAATATAAATCTAAAGTCATCTTGTTTTAAGATCACGCCAAAACAGAAATTTTGCATTTACAAATAATAAAAAACAAATAATAAAAAAAAACCAATACGTTTCAAATATGAAAAGTGACAGCAATTGACCAGTTGTGCCCAGTAAGCTCATTATGCCAGCATACAAATGGTATTCGGATGGTTTAGCAGTGGTGAGGATGGAAGCAGATTGCAGTAGGTTGCTTTGAACTCCCAAATTGTGTGATCACGTTTGATCAGTACAGTGCAAGTGTGACTTAGAATCAAACATTAAAGGGACACTGAACACAATTTTTTTCTTTTGTGATTCAGATAGAGCATGAAATTTTAAGCAACTTTGTAATTTACTCCTATTATCAAATGTTCCTTATTCTCTTGGTATCTTTATTTGAAATGCAAGAATGTAAGTTTAGATGCCGGCCCATTTTTGGTGAACAACCTAGGTTGTCCTTGTCGATTGGTGGATAAATTCATCCACCAATCAAAAACTGCTGTCCAGAGTTCTGAATCAAGAAAAAAGCTTAGATGCCTTCTTTTTAAATAAAGATAGCAAGAGAACGAAGAAACATTGATAATAGGAGTAAATTAGAAGTTGCTTAAAATTGCATGCTCTATTTGAATCAAAAAAGAAAAATTTTTGGGGTCCTGATGTGACTATTACTGCAGATCTGCTGTTCAGGATATCATATATTTAACACATATACATATGTAAACTAACCTATAAATGTGCTCCCTGTTCCTGGAAGATTGCTTCCTTTTCTGCATATATTTGTATTATGATCCTGGAAATAGTCTCTATATTGGTGATGGGAAAAACCAGACGTGGACTCTTTGCCCAGTGTGCTTAGAGGGATATGACTGCCCCTCACTGATGAGGCCTAAAGGAGGCTGAAACAATCATCTGGGGTTCCCATTTCCCTTGTTCAGTGGATAATTGCCTGGTATTTTAGGACTGGACTGACTTTGTTGTGCAGGATCAGACTGATATACTTCAGGAAATTTCTCCTCTGTGAAAAGCACAATTAGGCTAAAAGAAGCTACTCCCATGTGGTAACCCATTCATAGAATGAGCTATTGAGCTGATGTTCGTTCCTGGCAGATTGCTTCTTTTTCTCTATGTATTTGCGCCCTGTCCACTGCAGGCAGCCAATACAACAGTGAGCAGTAGAACTTTTATTAATTGACGTCATGTATGCTAATGCATCTCTAAAATGTCTCCTGTGGCCATTTCAGAGTGTTTTTCACATGTGCAAGATAATAGACTATGGGACCTATTTATCAAAGGTCTTGCGGACCTGATCCGACAGTGCGGATCAGGTCAGCAAGACCTCGCTGAATGCAGAGAGCAATACGCTCTCCGTATTCAGCATTGCACCAGCAGCTCACAAGAGCTGCTGGTGCAACGCCGCCCCCTGCAGACTCGTGGCCAATGGGCTGCCAGCAGGGCGTGTCAATCAACCCGACCGTTCTCAATCGGGTTGATTTCCGGCGATTCCTGTCCGCCTCATCAGAGCATGCGGACAGGGTTATGGAGCAGCGGTTTTTACTTGAATGACAGTTTATACATCTTTGCAAATGTTGTAAGACTATTCAGATATAGGGGCTCATTTATCAAGCTCCGAACGGAGCTTGTGGGCCCGTGTTTCTGGCGAGTCTTCAGACTCCGTTCGGAGCTTGATAAATGGGCCCCTATATCTGAATAGTCTTACAACATTTGCAAAGATGTATAAACTGTCATTCAAGTAAAAACCGGTCTTGAAAAGGGGTTGAAAATTAATTGTGATCACAGAGAAACTTTCGGTCCAATAGTAAAATAGAGCTTTTTAGTAAGGATCCAAAGACAAGATTGCAAGTACGGAAAGAGCTGAAAATGCATTTTTGTGATCATGAATGGCTAAGCGATTAACCAATCAGGTAGGACGGCTTACTACAAAATTTGAGTGATCCACTGTCTTAATAAGTAATCATTAGTGGATGATTTTTTTGGGGGGGGGGATTATTTTGGTGGACATTTAAGCAGTCTTAGTGGGTCTAAGGTGTTATGAAAGGTTGCATTGGGAGATTAAGTATCTAGCTCTTTTTTATTATTGAGGAGGATTGAGGTGTGAGGGTTGCACGTGGGGCCAATTTGTAAGAGTTTATTGTAGAAGGTTAAATTTCATGCACTGAGAGTGATGTCATTAATTCCATTTTAATGTCATTCTGTACAGCAATACTGTACATTGTCTCCTTGCCCATATACTTTCCATATGGATAAAGTATACTTCATAGGCTCCACTTTATTATAACATGGTATACTGTTGCTTATGGAAAATTTAAATACTGTAAAATAGTATTGATTAGAAAAAGACAGTTTAACATTTTGTAATTTAGATAGAGCATGCAGTTTTAAACAACTTCTATGAAATTTTCTCCATTCTCCAGGTATATGGAGCAGCAATGCACTACTGGAATGCTAGCTGAACACATCAGGTGAACATATACATGCTGCCACCAATCACAAGATAGCTTTGTATACTCTTCAACAAAGTATACCACAAGAATAAAACAAATTTGATAATAGAAGAAAATAAGAAAATTGCTTTCTTTTTCGGAATCACACAAGTTTAATTTTGACTTTACTGGTCCTTTAAATAATTCTGTCATGATGGTTGCAAATAGTGAAGCGGATAGTAGTATTGATTGGGGTAGGGATATATTTTACTAGTGGCACTTTTGATTTCCAAATTGTTGGTGTTACTCCTTTTCAGTGAAGTTAGTCAGTGATTACAATCTCACTGGCAGGTGTCTTGATGATGTTTCTCATGAGCGTTAATGATGTTAGTAATTGTGAACTAAGGATGTGCATTTGGACGTTTTCATTATTAAACAAATGCTGAGTATGGCCGTAACCAGCATTTGGCTATTTTCGGAGCTGGATTTCTTCTTGTAAAATCTGTATAATAAATATTAGTTAATACGTTTACGTGATGGTTTTACAGCTGCGCATTTATAGGTTACTTGATCTAGTGCTGTATCCTCCACCTGCTTTCCTGTATAAGTTATTTTTTGCTTAGACTCTAATGACAGCTGGCTCCTGTGGATCTGAATAAGAGACTATTGATTGTGTAAGGTGAGTTTTTACTATGCCCTTAACCAATCTGAAGAGAGGGTGGCCTGAATTTTGCTCGGGGAACTTGTACATTTGCAATCCTGATTTGTTAACTCTAACCATGCTGTTAACAATAATTATGCTGAACCAAACAGTGTCATATTTAAAATGAGACACTAAAGTAATAATGAAACTATAATGATTCAGATAGAGCAGCAGTTTTAAGAGACCTTCCATTTTACTTCCATTATCAAATTTTGCACAGTCTTTTTATATGCACACTTTCTGAGGCATCAGCTCCTACTGAGCATGAACAAGAGTTCAGTGTCTACATACAGTATACTAATTTGTGATTGGCTGATGGCTGTCACATGAAACAAGCAGCGGCAAAAGGGAAAACAAAACACATTTGTCAGAAATAAAATCTACTGCTTATTTGAATTTCAGAGTAAGTGTTATTGCTTGATGCCCCTTGTTTCCGACGCTGCTCTATAACTTGTCCCGCTGCTCTGAGTCTGCGGACAGAAATACGATCGTGCTGATTGACACCCCTGCTAGCAGCCGATTGGCCGCAAATCTGCAGGGGCGGCATTGCACCAGCAGTTCACAAGAACTGCTGGTGCAATGATAAATGCCGACAGCGTATGCTGTCGGCATTTATCGATGTGCAGCAGACATGATACGCTACATCGAATCATGTCCGCTCACACTATAATAAATATACCCCATTGTCTTTTGATTACGCACTATTATGTATTTAATATATTTTTAACTGCAACTTCCTACCTATAATGAGTGGCCTGAATTCCTCAGCACAGTTAACTGTAACCAAAATTTTAAATCTAACATCCCTATTAGCTCTAACACTCCTATTGACCTCAGGAAAAAACTTGAAATGACTTTCCATTTCTTGTATTTGTCCTTAGCTCTAACACCCCCACAAGAACCCCCAGCTGAGAACCTTATGTAATTCCCTCCTCACTGCAAACTCCCAACTGCTGTATTTAAGCCCTCACCCGGACCACTAAAGGATGCCCCCTATGCTTCACCTCCACACACTTCATATAGCTCCTAAGTTATATTAAAAAAAAATAACAGTTTACATAAATCCCATATTTAAAAAAAAAAAAATGACTACCAATTAGGAAATCAAACCAGAAGGTGAGATTAATTTTGATATTTCAAATCCTGGTTAAAATTATTTAAAGTGAAGGTCCATTTTAATGAATTAGTGCCAGGTTTTTAATAAGCCTATTAAAAACAAGGGCATTCATCAAAATTGACATTTCACTGTTTTCTTCAAAAACTTACCTTTTAATCCTGGCAGCCGCTCCAGCACTTCCCCCACCCGTCGCAAGCAGTCTTCTCGGGTCCAAAATGACGAATCCGGCTTCCTCCAATCACAGCGTTACGCAAGCCAAGATTCCCCCGGGGGGGAAGCTGTGATTGGAGGAAGCCTGATTCGTCATTTCTGACATCTGCAGAGGCTTCCGACAGCCGGGGGAATTGCTGGAGCTGCTGCAAGGATTAAAAGGTAAGTTTTTGAAGTAAACAGTGAAATGACAATTTTGATGAATTAAAGTAGGTTTATTAAAAACTGGGCACTAATTCATCAAAATGGACCTTCACTTTAATAATCAGGATGTTTTAAATACCTTTAAATAAGGGAGGTTTAAAACTGTTTAGAATGTGCAGATTTATTTGGAAAAAAGTAGGGTTATATGCCAATTATTATTTTGTACTATGATTAGAGGTTGTGCAGTGGGGGAAGTGTCTCGTGGGGGATGGTGGAGCAGGGGAGTCAAACAGAGCAGTTTTAGAGGTAAAGGGCAAGAGCGTTGGGGGAAGTTGAAGTTAGGGTTATTAATTACAGTAGAGAGGTTAAGGTCAGTATGGGGAGGTTACTGTTAGGGTTAATGGGTTTATTTTAAAAAAAAAAACTGCCTATGTAATTCACATTACAGTTTTACAGAAATTGAGCTCAGAAACTGCCTTATGGCTGATTAGATATGAGACATTTAGGTGCCAGTATTATTTAGCAACCAGCACATAAACATAAGTGGTGGATCTATCCATCTATTAGCCCCTTTAGTTTTAGGTTTAACTTGATGTCAGCTGCCATAATTTTTCAAGGTAGTCACTTTTTTACTTTCCTTCACTCAAGAGATTAAAGGGACATGCCACCCACATTTTTTCTTTTATGGTTTAGAAAGAGAATGCAATTTTAAACATCTTTCTAATTTACTTATACTATCTAATTTGTTTTATTCTCTTGATATTCTTTGATGAAAAGCATATCTAGCTATGCTCACTAGCTGCTGATTGGTTGCTGCACATAGAAGCCTCGTGTGATTGGCTCACCATGTGCATTGCTTTTTTCTTCAACTAAGGATATTTAAAAAAAATGAAGCAAAATAAATAATGGAAGTAAATTGTAATGTTGTTTAAATTTCTATTCTCTATCTGAATCATGAAAGAACGATTTTGGGTTTAGTGGCCCTTTAAGGTTGGTAAATGGTGTAAGAATGGGATTTTGCTTTAAAATCCTAGTGGCCTAGATTCATTGAAGGTTGCTGGGTCTAAAAACTCACAAACCTCATAGAGACGTAACTTTGCATATTGGTTTAGAAACTTAAGTACCCTGCAAGCTGCTTCCATACAAAGTAATGATGCTGTATGGGGAGAACTTTCTCACAGGGGAATACAAGGTTTTACATAATGATGCCCAGAACTGCTGAAAACATTTAGTTTATAGCAAATACAAATTAAAATGCAATCCACTCTGGCAGTTTAACTTAAATTTACTTCCAGTTTTGTATAACTTTGTTTTTGTACTTAGTTTAGAAGTCTTGCCTCATACTTACTTATCCTTTAAAATATTGCAAGTGTGAGACAGATCATCGAGACCTGCATAGGTAAATGACTGTGAATACCTAATAGCTGTGCGAAAACTGCAAACTCAGGATGACAATATTCATTGTAAATAATAAGTAATGAAGTGTACATTTGTCTTCAGTGCTCTGCATGGAATACAGAATGCAAGGTCCAAAATGAATGAATTTCAGTAGACTCTTTATTGCTCTTCACTTATTGCAGTGTTTCACAAAATGTATCCCTATACATATACTGTTTCCAATGAATCCACCTTATCAAGTGGCTTATTTAGTTTAACCATAAGCCCACAAGAATCTGCCACCCCCTCATCACCTCATCGCTTCACGTTCAGTAGTACAATATGTGATTAACTCCATCTTGACAGAAGCACACAGGCAATGTGTTTAACCCCCTTTCTTCTAACAACCCCCAAAGTACATTCATTTAAACCCCTTATTGGCCTAGATACAAGTGGGGCTCTATTGATAACTCAGGGTGCGCTATCCATAGTACCACCCTGCTTTAAAAATAGCACACGCTGAGATCGATTTATCAAGCTCTTCTCCCTACTTTGACTGCAGGTTTGCAAAAGTCAGGATTTTTTAAGCAGCGGGCACCTAGAGGTTAAGGCCTTATGCTGTTGGGCATCTAGGGACTCAGCATCTGCAGCAATCAAAAAAAATGACCACCAGTGCAGTAGAGATTCTAAGGATTTGTTGGACGGTGTTTAGTAACCCAGTCATTATTGTATTGCTCTCAATTCTCAAAGGTGTACGCAGCCATAAATGGTGGTCCATTACTTACTTGCCCTTTCCTCCACCCAGTACAAGGAGGGATGTCAAATGGGGTAACAAGGGGATAAGAATGTTTATTTTAGTCTGAGGAAAAGGCTAATAACCAGAAATGACATTAATAATCTGTAACTGTGTTTTGTTGTTCTGGTTTTCATTTAACTGACACATGCATGCACCCTGCCAGCTAACTTTAGATACTATGGGATATATATAATTCCATAAATGTAGTGCACTGGCAAAATTAAGAACCCCCCCCCCCAAAAAAAAAAACATAATAGGACATAAATATAGTATAGCAGTTGGCGATGAAAAATTAAAAAACTATCACCTAGATTACGAGTTTTGCGTTAGCCTTAAAAAGCAGCATTGAGAGGTCCCAAAGCTGCTTTTTAACGCCCGCTGGTATTACGAATCTGGCAGGTACAGGTGTACCGCTCACTTTTTTTCCGCGACTCGAGCATGCCGCAAATCCACTTGCGTAAATTGGTATCCTATCTTTTTAATGGGATTTGCCTAACACCGATATTACGAGTCTTGGAAAAAGTGAGCGGAAGACAATCTCCTGTCAAGACTCCTACCGCATTTAAAAGTCAGTAGTTAAGAGTTTTATGGGCTAACGCCGTAACATAAAACACCTTAACTAAAGTTCTAAAAAGTACACTAACACCCATAAACTACCTATTAACCCCTAAACCTAGCCCCCCCCCCCACATCACAAACACTTAAATACATTTTTAACCCCTAATCTGCCGACCGGACATCGCCGCCACTTCAAAAAATATATTAACCCCTAAACAGCCGCACTCCCGCCTCGCAAACACTAGTTAAATTGTATTAACCCCTAATCTGCTGTCCCTAACATCGCCGACCCATACCTACATTTATTAACCCCTAATCTGCTGCCCCCAACATCTCCGCAACTATATTAAATGTATTACCCCCTAAACCTAAGTCTAACCCTAACACCCCCTAAGTTAAATATTATTTAAAATAATCTAAATAAAATTACTACAATTAACTAAATTATTCATATTTAAGACCAAATACTTACAGATAAAATAAACCCTAAGCTAGCTACAATATAACTAATAGTTATATTGTATCTAGCTTAGGGTTTATTTTTATTTTACAGGCAAGTTTGTATTTATTTTAACTAGGTAGAATAGTTATTAAATAGTTATTAACTATTTAATAACTTCCTAGTTAAAATAAATACAAATATACCTGTAAAATAAATCCAAACCTAAGTTACAATTACACCTAACAAACACTACACTATCATTAAATAAATTACCTAAATTAACTACAATTAATTACAATTAAATAAAATAAACTAAATTACGAAAAAAAAACACTAAATTACAGAAAAAAAGAAAATAATTTTTTTTTTAAACTAATTACACCTAATCTAATCCCCCTAATAAAATAAAAAAGCCCCCCAAAATAATAAAAATCCCTACCCTATACTAAATTACAAATAGCCCTTAAAAGGACTTTTTGCGGGGCATTGCCCCAAAGTAATCAGCTCTTTTACCTGTAAAAAAAAAGACAATACCCCCCCAACATTGCAACCCATCACCCACACACCCAACCCTACTCTAAAACCCATTTAATCCCCCCTTAATAAAACCTAACACTACCCCCTTGAAGACCACCCTACCTTGAGATGTCTTAACCCAACCGGGCAGAAGTGGTCCTCCAGACGGTCCAAAGTCTTCATCCTATCCGGGCAGAAGAGGTCCTCCAGATGGGCAGAAGTCTTCAACCAGGCAGCATCTTCTATCTTCATCCATCCAGAGCGGGTCCATCTTCAAGACATCCGACGCGGAGCATCCTCTTCTTCCGATGACTAACACTAAATGACGGTACCTTTAAGTGACATCATCCAAGATGGCATCCCTTCAATTCCGATTGGCTGATAGAATTCTATCAGCCAATTGGAATTAAGGTAGAAAAAATCCTATTGGATGATCCAATCAGCCAATAGGATTGAGCTTGCATTCTATTGGCTGAAGATCTCCCTACCTTGAGTCGTGTTCACCCAGTCGGGCCAAGGTCTTCATCCGATGGGACAGAAGAGGATATCCAGACCGGCAGAAGTCTTCATCCAAGCGGGGCAAGAAGAGGTCTTCCATCCATCAGAAGTCTTCATCCAGGCGGCATCTTCTATCTTCATCCATCCGGAGCGGAGCGGCAGCATCCTGAAGACATCCGATGCGGAACAGCCAATAGAATGCGAGCTCAATCCTATTGGCTGATTGGATCAGCCAATAGGATTTTTTCTACCTTAATTCCGATTGCCTGATAGAATTCTATCAGCCAATCTGAATTGAAGGGACGCCATCTTGGATGACGTCACTTAAAGGTACCGTCATTTAGTGTTAGTCGTCGGAAGAAGAGGATGCTCCGTGTCGGATGTCTTGAAGATGGACCCGCTCCGCTCCGGATGGATGAAGATAGAAGATGCCGTCTGGATGAAGACTTCTGCCCATCTGGAGGACCTCTTCTGCCCGGATAGGATGAAGACTTCGGACCGTCTGGAGGACCACTTATGCCCGGTTGGGTGAAGACGTCTCAAGGTAGGGTGATCTTCAAGGGGGTAGTGTTAGGTTTTATTAAGGGGGGATTGGGTGGGTTTTAGAGTAGGGTTGAGTGTGTGGGTGGTGGGTTGTAATGTTGGGGGTATTGTCTTTTTTTACAGGTAAAAGAGCTGATTACTTTGGGGCAATGCCCTGCAAAAAGCCCTTTTAAGGGCTATTTGTAATTTAGTATAGGGTAGGGATTTTTATTATTTTGGGGAGCTTTTTTTATTTTATTAGGGGGATTAGATTAGGTGTAATTAGTTTTAAAAAATTGTAATTATTTTATTTTTTTCTGTAATCTAGTGTTTTTTTCCCCGTAATTTAGTTTATTTAATTTAATCGTAATTAATTGTAGTTAATTTAGGTAATTTATTTAATGATAGTGTAGTGTAATTGTAACTTAGGTTAGGATTTATTTTACAGGTATATTTGTATTTATTTTAGCTAGGAAGTTATTAAATAGTTAATAACTATTTAATAACTTTTCTACCTAGTTAAAATAAATACAAACTTGCCTGTAAAATAAATATAAATCCTAAGATAGCTACAAATGTAATTATTAGTTATATTGTAGCTACCTTAGGGTTTATTTTATAGGTAAGTATTTAGTTTTAAATATGAATAATTTATTTAATAATAGTATTTTTATTTAGATTTATTTAAATTATATTTAAGTTAGGGTTAGACTTAGATTTAGGGGTTAATAACTGTATTATAGTGGTGGCGACGGTGGGGGCGGCAGATTAGGGGTTAATAATTGTAAGTAGGTTGCGACGACATTGGGGGCTGCAGAATAGGGGTTAATAACTATAATGTAGGTGTCGTCGATGTTGGGGGCGACAGATTAGGGGTTCATAAGTATAATGTAGGTGGCGGCGGTGTCCGGAGAGGCAGATTAGGGTTTAATAATATAATGCAGGTGTCAGCGATGTCGGGGCGGCAGAATAGGGGTTAATAAGTATAAGATTAGGGGTGTTTAGACTCGGGGTTCATGTTAGGGTGTTAGGTGTAATCATAAAAAGTATTTCCCCATAGGAATCAATGGGGCTGCGTTAGGAGCAGAACGCTGCTTTTTTGCAGGTGTTAGACTTTTTTCAGCCGAATCAGCCCCATTGATTCCTATGGGGAAATCGTGCATGAGCACGTTTAGCCAGCTCACAGCTACCGTAAGCAGCGCTGGTATTGAGGTGAGATGTGGAGCTAAATTTTGCTCTTCTTTTTTGCGGCTAACGCCGGGTTTAAAAAAACCTATAATACCAGCGTTGTTTGTAGGTGAGCGGTGAGCTGAAACTGCTCGTTAGCCCCGCAAGCCTTACCGACAAAAACTTGTAATCTAGCCGAATGAAATTCTAAAATAAATAAATAAATCCTATTAATGAGTGAGTTTAATTTTGGAATTTCCATGCTTTTTGATTGAGAACTTAAACTCTAGTAGTAATGTATGAGTTTTGCTATTGAATTTCCTATTTTTTTTTATAAAAAAACATGTGCTTGTGTAGTGTAGATGTAATGTAGTTTTTGGTGTATGTGTTGTATTTGTGTGTAGTGTTTAGGTTTTGTATTTGCATAATGTGTTTGTATGTGTTTTTAAAGTTTTTGTAGTGTGTATGAGTTGTGAATGTCTGTGTTTGTATATTGTGTAGCATTTGTGTGTTATGCAGCGTTTGTGTAATGCATATAGTATATGTGTGGTATGTGTGTTTATTGTTTGCATGGTATGTGCATGGTGTTTGTGAGGAGAGTGTTTAATGTTCGCAAAGTGTGAGTATATCAAGCAAGAAAAGAACAATACCAGCGCTATGTAACACTTACTATATGTGTGATACAATGGTGAGTAAGAAATATTATTCAGGTAAAATTTGTATTCAAATGAGACTGATTTCTCAATACTAATGATAATGAAAAATAAAAACAAAACCTAGAATAAGATGAATTAATAAAATGCAAGGTATTCAAGGTTTACCACACAAGTCAACAATATACACAACAAATATGCCAACAAATATGCCAACAAATGTAATTGGAATATCACGAAATATAAATATAACAGAGTACTTGGTAAAAAGAATCTGTTCCAAAATGTCAGGCGTGGGAAATCTCTATATAGATTCACATGTCCCAAAGACAGATAAACAGGGCTCAAAGTTTAAGGAAACAATTCCACCGATATTGTTCCTATTACTCAATTAGGGGTAGGTGCTGCTTTCTGTAAAGGAACCAACTTCCACTTGAACTCCCAGACCGCCAACTAAAAATACAGTATGTATGACTGAAGGAGTGAGGTATTGGGGGTTGAGCTTCTTTATTTTATACTTTTAAAAGCTTTGTTACGTGTATCTTTTAAGTGCATTTGTACTTGCGCTCTTTGACTGTTGTTACGTTAAATGTTACACTTAGAGGAGGTGCGCTTCTGTCTTTCTTGTATTTAAAGTGTGTGTTATGTAGCATTGTGTAATTAATTTTTTCTTGTGGTGTGTGTGTTTTTAGTGTTTGCATGGTATGTGCATGGTGTTTGTGAGGTGGATGTTTAATGTTCGCAAATTGTGTGTTTATTTAGTTTGTGAAATGTGTGTTTAATTTTCATAGTTTGTTTGTAGTATTTGTGTGTTGTGTGGGTGTGTCTGAGTAGTGTGTGTGTGCTCAGTTTGATTTTTTTTTACATGTATACAGTACATGTCACAGAAAACCTCTGCAGGTACTCATTGCAAAGTATTCACACACACACACAGGTCTTTGTATACTATGACTGCGCTAACTTCTTCTACCCATAAATTTATATGGGGCGTGCTTAAAAAAAAACGAACAGTTATCTGTCTCAATAAACAACTGCCCTAAAACCGAAGTGAGTTAGAAATATTTTACATTCCAATGTTCTTCATAAAAGTATTTAAGGTATTTCTATTTAAAAATGAATAAAAATGATACCTCGCGGCCTATTTAAGAAAGTGCGAGCGGACATGATAGGATATTGTGGATCATGTCCGCTGCACATCGATAAATGCTGACAGCATACGCTGTCGGCATTAATCATTGCACCAGCTGTTCTGGTGAACTGCTGGTGCAATACCATCCCCTGCAGACTTGCGGCCAATCGGCTGCTAGCAGGGGGTGTCAATCAACCGGACAGGTTATAGAGCAGCGGGGTGAAGGCTCACCAGAAATACGGGGCATCAAGCTCCATACAGAGCTTGATAAATATGCCCCTTCATATTTTAAGGAATTTATCTGTGAAGGGCTCACGATTGCATATATATGTGCATTAATGTGTATTTATGTGCATGTATGTGTATATATATATATATATATATATATATAGTAGATGAAAGAATATATATATATATATATATATATATACATACATTGGAGCCCTTCCCAGTAAAACACATTGCCATGTACCATATGCCTGTTTCAACCCTTTAAAACAAATTGCTAATCAGCCAGTCACATGGCAGCAACTCAATGCATTTAGGCATCTAGACGTGGTGAAGACGACTTGTTGAAGTTCAAACCGAGCATCAGAATGGGGAAGAAAGGGGATTTAAGTGACTTTGAACGTGGCATGGTTGTTGGTGCCAGACGGGCTGGTCTAAGTATTTCAAAAACTGCTGATCTACTGGGATTTTCACACACAACTATCTCTAGGGTTTACAGAGAATGGTCCGAAAAAGATAAAATATCCAGTGAGTGGCAGTTGTGTGAACGAAAATGTCTTGTTGATGTCAGAGGTCAGAGGGGAATGGGCAGACTGGTTTGAGATTATAGAAAGGCAACGGTAACTTTAATAACCCAAATGATAAAACAAAAAGAGGCCGCCTCATAGTGTGGTTTGTCCCATATGGGTCAAAAGGTAAGGATTGTTAATAGCCTTACCAGATAAGGTTGCACTGTGCTATGCAGGCTAGCACTTTGCAGTGGCTAGTACACTAATCAGGGTATCCCTGGCGTGATTCTCGGCTGCAATCCAAAAGTAAACAGGTTCTGATAAAAACTGCAAACAGTCTTTGTGCCCACTGGTGAGGTAAATGGATGGATAAAAACAAAAGGACAACTTCCGATGTTTTAAAAAGGTAAAAGAATGCTTTATTCTTTACAGCAACACGTTTCACGACTAAAACAAACTGGTCATTTCTTCAGGCAAAAAAACAATAAAAAGCATCTCAATTAGTAACATTATATACACTTGTAACAAGTAAAAACGGAAGTTGTCACATAAAATAAGAACCAATGCTAATTTTACTATAAATATGGGGAAATCAATACTGATGCCTTTAAATATTTCAGAGGAGGAATCAAGGTTTCATTCCAAACACACCAGTTTCCAGATTGTGACCAAACTGCGCTATTTGGGAATCGAGGTTCCTGCTACTCCAGCAGATCTTTTTGAACTCAACTACCTACCTTTGCATAATGAGTCTCTATCTTCTCTTGAGACCTGGCATAAGCAAGGCCATCTCTCATGGATAGGGCGCATCAATGCCATAAAGATGAATCTACTCGCCCAATTTCTGTACCTTTTTCAAGTTCTCCCGTTGGATCTTCCCTTACAATATATAACCCGACAGCAAAAACAATTTGAACTATTTATCTGGGCTCATAAGAGGTCCAGGGTGACCAGGAACACACTTTATCTCAGTAGGGAGCATGGAGAATTAGGGTTCCCGAACCTTTTAGAGTATTATAGAGCAGCTCAATTGGCTCGCATCGTTGCTTAGAAACAAGCCCTCCCACATAAGCCATGGGTCCAACTTGAATGCAGTCTGATAGGATGCCACAAACATAGGTGACCTTTGTTGGATTCCCCCTAACGCAAAACCCCCTATAACTAGTACAAATTATCTTATAGCGACTACCCTGAGAGTTTGGGACAGACTAGTGGCCCAAAACAAAACAATATCTAGCTCAATATCCCCCCTAACCCCTCTCCTCAATAACCCGAGTCTGTTAGATTCTCAGACTATTCAGACTCCATGGGGCCTATCTATCAAGCTCCGTGTGACCGCTGCTCCATAACCCTGTCTGCCTGCTTTAAACAGGCAGACAGGAATCGCCACAATTCAACCCGATCGAGTACGATCAGGTTAATTGACACCCCCTGCTGGAGGCCGATTGGCCGCGAGTCTGCAGGAGGCGGCGTTGCACCAGCAGCTCACAAGAGCTGCTGGTGCAATGCTGAATACAGAGAGCATATTGCTCTCCACATTCAGCGATGTCTTGCGGACCTGATCCGCACTGTCGGATCAGGTCCGCAAGACATTTGTTAAATATGCCTCATTGTGTTGCGGGTTTACTCACAAATATCCCAGTTTATACTGTGTTAGACCGAGGAAAAGTACTTCCACAACTGGCACTCTCCTAAATACTAGGGCCACCTTTTCACCTATGGTTTCCTTACTTCCAGATTAGACACACCATACTCACTAGCCCCCACAAACAGGACCTCACCAGACCTTTTACTCCCTTCGAAACCTTATGTACTTCCCCCTCTATAACCAGGTCCCATATCTCCATAATTTACAAAATACTAACAGGTTCCTTTACTGATAAGAAGCCCTCCTATATCTCTAAATGGGAAGCCGAGCTAAAAGCCAACCTGACAGAGTCCCAATGGAGCCACATATTTAATGAGATAAAAAAGTCATCCATCTCCATAAATATAGCAGAAATTAATTATAAGTTGCTCTCCAGATGGTACTTGACACTGCACCGCCTTCACAGTGTCTTTCCAAATTCCTCATCACTATGTTGGAGACACTGTGGAGGGGTGGGTACACTATCCCATATCTGGTGGTCCTGCCCCCTACTAAGCTCTTTTTGGGCAGACATCTCTAGGAGCATTAACACTGTACTTGGCACCTCAATAACTTTCACCCACTATTGTGTGTATATTGGGAAGCAAGACTTTTTCGCTGATGTTTTTTTCTTATGGGAGCAAAAAATCCTGTGAGAGTTCTATCTATTTACCTGTAAAGTGGGGAAATGTAAAGCTTAAAATCTGGAATATCTCTGACAATGCTATATGTAAGCTTATAATTCTCTGTATAAGACGATGTGTTACATGTTATTTATTGTGTACGATTTCAACCCTTTTTTTGTTTATTTTTGTGACAAATGTGAGTGATCTGTACTTATTCTTCATTTGTTTATTTGTTTCCTACTTTAAAAAAACAATAAAACATTTAATAAAAAAAAAAAAAAATATGAACCAATGGTAATGGTAGTGCGAAAGACAAGGAATACTCTTGTTTGTGTTGTAGCACAGGTGTAAAATGTTAAATACAGATTACTAAAAATGATGTATACCTTCTAAAAAAAACTCTTATAAAAATAATAAAAAAACGAATTCACACATTAGCAAAAGAGCACCAATGGTCAATCTTTTCCTCTTTGTTTGAACTCCTCTCTCAAAGTTAAATATCTATATTGCGATTTAACCAAAAGATACAAATTGTGTTTAAAATTTTGTTTTTGGAGTGTGTATATGTGTATATACAAGCGAGAAGCAACGTTGCATGTCAAAGTGTGACAAAGAAAAAAAAGGATATTGTGTTTTTAAAAATATGCATATGCATACGTACACATGAAAATCGCAGCATTGCATCTTCAAGGATGATACCATAAATAAATCCAAAGACTAAAAATGAATAAGCAAATGGGATTTGTGTGATGTTTTGTTTTTAAAATTATGCGTTTGTATATATACACATGGAAGTAGCGACATTGCATCTCCAAGGATGATTAGAGAAGCAGAAAATGTATTTGGCACTGTGACAGTAATATCTATAGGAATTAAAGGATTAAAGAATCCCTGGTGCTTACCCTTAAACTAACATGTAGTAAATTAAAGGAATAGGGGAGAAGGGACAAGAAGGGGTTAAATATCACTCATTCCACTATGTATTGTGTGATATCAGTCGAAAAATATTTCAACTTGAGAAGTTAGGGTAATTAAAAAATTGAATTTTTATTATACACATTATTAAAATATAACCACTAGGAAGTCTATCCAATATATTCCCAACCAAATCAATAAATACGGCCACTTATTAATAAAGGAAAATGCTGTGCAGCCACCTCCCTGTATTCCTGGCCGGTATCAGGATACCCCGGCTTCAGGTGATAGAGATGGCCAAAAGCACTGAGTTCCCTAAAATTACCGTAAGCTAGAAAGTATGGGAACAACTATTATACTTAAATTAAAAACAAATAACCATTCACACTATCGCACAAACGCGTTTCGGCCGAGTAGCGGCCTTTATCAATGTGCTTTTGATAAAATTTGACAAGACGAGTCATATGTGGGACGGTCATTAAGTATCCTGTGTTGTTTCCCAAAGGGCCAATCAGATCGCGTACACCATTTATGCCCACCTTTGAGCGAATCATATTCGATGTGATGTCACAGGGAGGAGAGAGGGTGTCGTGCATGGGCGTGTGTGTTGATAGGCTACTGGTGTGTTCTGCCTTAACCAATCCCGAACATAACATTTCTTGTATTGTTTACCTACGACATTATTGCTGTAATACCCTGATCTTAGTTTTGGACTTAACCACATACTTCAAATTTATTTTCCCAAAACTATGCGTGCACTTATTATAAGCGGTTGCATCCGCTGCTCTGTGTATTCCATATGAAAGTATTTATTGTATAATGTACTTGATAAGGTTACATTAATAAATGTCGCTTCCATAAGTTATTTTGCGGCAAAGCATACCATAGCTATGCATAACATGCATCAAGAATAGACGTGAAATGAAAACTTACGATCTACATTGTGATGTTCATTATGATCCACATATTAAATTTTGTGGTACTAGAAAAACACAAGATGTCATTAAAACATTGTAGTAGAGATTATTTCAGACATTTGTCTGTGATTTCAAAGATTATAATATCTTTTATAAATATCCACCAAATAAAGGATTTTGTTAATGTGTTGAAACTGCTGTTTATACTAATATCACTATATATTTCCCATCAATCTGCACTTTTATGATATACCAGTGCATTTATAGGATTAATGACCAGTTTTGTTTTAAATTTTTATAGGGATATTATAATGTGCAACTCCTATTGTTTAGGTGGATTTTATATGATGTCTAAAGCTTACTACAAAGGTTTAAGGCTCAAAAAATGAAGTTTTAAACCTATTCACTAACTATAAGTGCTATGTTAGGATTATTATTAATGGATGTAATAATCATAGTATTTATACTCAAAAATATCCTTTGTTAAATCGAACAAATGTATTTTTTGGTGATGGCTTCTGGGTGCACGCTAAAGGATGGAAAAAGAAACTTAAGTTAACCAGATATTATAGAGTACAACTAATTAATATTAAAATAAAAACATTCATTTATAGGAACACCCAAAAATTATTGTCCTCATTTATGCCATTAGGCATTACAGAGTTCAAATTAAAGATCCATTTCGCTTCCTTTTTCAATAAAGCCTGCTCTATATCTCCACCACGAATGCCAGGTCGTAGTGTTTCCAAACCCCAACACCTAAATGTACTCGTTTTTCCATTGTGGTGTTGTAGAAAATGCCTTGCAACACTGGTAATTTGTTTACCCTTTTCCACATCTTTAGCAGCATTTCTAATGTTGCTAAGATGTTCGGTCATTCTTATCCCCATTGCTCTGGTGATCATATCCACATAGAATAAATTACAACTGCAGGTCAAACAGTATATTACATTCATGGTTTTGCAAGAAATGTGTTTTTGGATAGTCCATTTCCTTTTGAACCTATCCAACATAGTTTTCTTTTTAACCATATGTGTACATATTTTGCAGTTGCCGCAGGCAATTGAGCCTTTATACAGAGGAGGTTTTTTGGCATTTCTATCGAAATGACTAACTGTTAATTGATCACTAAGGTTGCAGGCTCGTCTGTAGGTGAACATTGGTTTCGCAGGGAGTGTGGATTTAAGGTGCTCATCCGATATGCCAGTGTTTTAGTAACACGTTAGAAACCTGGTTACTTTGACTACAATATGTTGAAATGAATCTCAGGGGATTAGTATCCCTTTCTTTGTTTTTAGGTTTTAAGAGTTCCTGTCTGTTTTTGTTTAAAGCCCTCTGATAGTCCCTTTTTAAGGACTTATTGGAGTACCCTCATTCTCGCCACCTACTTCTCAGTTCATTTGCAGCTTTCTGAAAAGATTCTAGTGATGAGCTATTCCTACGGATTCTTAAGTATTCACCCATTGGCAAACTTTTAATTGTATTAGGGTGATGATAGCTACTTGCGCTTAAGATATTATTTGTAGCCATAGGTTTCCAGAAAGTATCAGTTTCTAGATGGTCATTGTCTTTCTTGATAATTAGATCTAAAAATTCCACCTTTGTGTTATCATGTGTCATAGTTAGGTGAAGTCCAAAGGGGTTATCATTAAGTAAAGAAATTAGCTCATTCAGCATTTCAATCGGCCCCTCCCATACAAAAAAGATATCATCTATATACCTGGACCAGTGGGTGATGTATTGTGTATACTGTTGTAAAGTTTGGTGAAATACAACAGTTTCCTCCCACCAGCCCAGGTATATATTTGCATATGTGGGGGCACATGAT
This sequence comes from Bombina bombina, assembly GCF_027579735.1. Lineage (NCBI taxonomy): Eukaryota > Metazoa > Chordata > Amphibia > Anura > Bombinatoridae > Bombina > Bombina bombina. The sequence continues at coordinate 1,002,513,267 of NC_069501.1, forward strand.
GTCCACATCGCCGTGCCACACGACTGCAAATAAAATTTCCCATCGAAAACAAAATAATTGTGTTCTAAATCTAATTCCAATAAATCCATTATGAATTGTTTGGCTTCATTAGGTATGGTATCCTCCTTATTCAAAAAATGGGAAATAGCTTTGCAACCCCAGTTTTTCTCTATACTAGTATACAATGACTCCACGTCACAAGTGACAAGAGATGACTGTTGGATTACAGTTAGTGTATTAATTTTGTTGAGAACATGCATCGTGTCTTTAGTATGTGAGGGTAATGAATCTGCAATGTGTCTAGCATCCACATATTTGCTGGCCTTTTCCGTTAGGGACCCAATGCCTGAAACAATGGTTCTCCCCGGTGGGCATGTTTGATTTTTGTGGATTTTTGGTAGTAAATATAGAGTTGCTACTTTTGGGTGTTTAACTTCTAAATATTGAAGTGCCTTTTTGTCAATAATACCATCAGATGCTGCTGAATTAATTAGTTTATTATACTGCTTTAAAAAATCTTCAGTTGGGTTCCCAAATAGAGTTTTATAATTTTTAGAGTTACTGAGTTGTTTTTGGCCTCATTTATATACATGTTAGTGGGCCACACCACAATATTTCCCCCCTTATCCCTCTGTTTCATTTGGACAGAGTCCATTCATTTATAGAGTTTAAGGCAGACTTTTCCTCCACAGATAGATTAGTTTCAATTTTATCTCTGTCTATTGGGATTGCTAGTATGTCTTGGCATACTAAGTCTAGAAACGTTAAAGCGTTATGGGAGGTACTGGTTGGGGGTATAAAGTGTGATTTAGTTTTTTATACTTCTCGCCATTTGGTGTTTTTCTTAGTAATCTCATTTGGGTAATTTTCAGATTCTTCTAGAAGAGAAATTAAATTTTCGATCGCTTCAGCGTCATTTCTATCTAGAGAATCACTTTCAATATTTGTTGAGAAATATTTTTTAAGCAGTATTTTGCATGTGAAAAGGTGTACATCTCTAATAGTCTCAAACTTGTCAAGTATGGGGGTTGGAACAAAGGACAAGCCTTTCTTTAAAACTGAAATTTGAGTCTCAGTTAACATTATTTATTATACTTAATTCTTGTTGGTTGATTTCTTTTTGGCAAAGGTTTTTTGATTGAATTTGACCTTCCTTCTTGTTATGGGTCTGTTTTCCTCTGCCCCTTCGGGTTCTACGCCTAAAGGGATGTTACCAGTGTGGTTATGTGGGGTGATTCTACTACGTAAGATCGGTTTTTGTCTTATTTCTTCTTCAGAAATATCCCCATCTGTGGTTTCACAATCTTTGTCAGAAAAATCAGAATCAGTGTTAGTTTTATTTGTGTTCCACATATAGATTATTAGCATAATCAGTTAGGTCTCTATCAATTTTTTTCTCTTTTTTTATTCGCAATATATATAGCAAATCTCTCAACCTCTTCCTTAATTTTTGTGTAAGACTTTTGGAATTCCTCTTTTGATTCGTATTGTTTCAATTCCCCACCTACTTTGGTGATTTCATCATTTATTTCATTTAACTTATCCATTTCGTTCTCTATCAAATAGCCTATCAGTTTAAAAGAGCACTCAGATAGAGCATCTTCCCATTTAAGTTTTAATGTAGGTTTGAGATCTTGAAATGACGGGAATAACTTTAGTCTTAGCCCTCTAGGTATTACTTTATTATCATTATAGAAGTTGAACATTCCTATATTCCATTGTCTTTTGATTTGACGTTTGCGAATTCTTTTCAAATTTTTAAGAGATAGTAACCATTCCCCCACTTGTACATTATCTGTTGTATTTTTACTTTTTAAATCAACTGTAAGATTTTTAATATCTTCTGACCACTGGAGCATTTCTGCACCTAAATCAAAGGCTGCCATTTGTTAAAAATAGTGGTTTTTAAATGTGATGGTCACGTGCTCAAAATTATATAGAAAAAGTGGTTTGCCCACCAAGGAACTAATTAGAGAAGCAGAAAATGTATTTGGCACTGTGACAGTAATATCTATAGGAATTAAAGGATTAAAGAATCCCTAGTGCTTACCCTTAAACTAACATGTAGTAAATTAAAGCAATAGGGGAGAAGGGACAAGAAGGGGTTAAATAGCACTCATTCCACTATGTATTGTGTGATATCAGTCGAAAAATATTTCAACTTGAGAAGTTAGGGTAATTAAAAAATTTAATTTTTATTATACACATTATTAAAATATAACCACTAGGAAGTCTATCCAATATATTCCCAACCAAATCAATAAATACGGCCACTTATTAATAAAGGAAAACGCTGTGCAGCCACCTCCCTGTATTCCTGGCCGGTATCAGGATACCCCGGCTTCAGGTGACAGAGATGGCCAAAAGCACTGAGTTCCTTAAAATGACCGTAAGCTAGAAAGTACGGGAACAACTATTATACTTATATTAAAAACAAATACATTTTTATGCCAGGTATGTGATGTTAATAAGGAGATCTACAATCGGCTCTGTTGTCTAAAAATATGGCAGAGGCAGAAATGCTGGAATAATATTCTCTGTTCTGTGTGAAGATATCTTATGTGGTTCCTTCGGAGCTCACATTTATACACCCCTGCTGGTGTGTAGTATTCTTTTGTAAAACAAAATTATAGTTAGATGAAATATTTTAATAGTTAGAACATCTTGAATTCAGAAATAAATTGGACCTTGAAAAAGAAATGTGGTCTGTGATGCCGAAATCTTTTGCAAATCTTTTTATGGGACTCTTTGAAGATCTCTCTTTATCTCCCATCTCAACCACAATGACATGGGTCTTAACTTTACAGCCAATATACAATCACAAAGTATAGAATACTTAGATCTTGTATTAAGTCTGGGAACAAATAACACAATAACATCTAAAACGTACTTCAAAGAAGTTGACAGTAACAGCTTTTTAGAATACAACAGTAATCACCACAAAAGTTGGATTCACAATATTCCATACTGTCAGTTTAGAAGGATAAGGAGAAATTGCACGAATTTAGACACCTTCTTAGAACAAAGCCAAATATTATATGACAGATTTTTCGATAAGGGATACCCCTCTTCTTTACTAGACCAAGCTCTAATTAAAACTAAGAAGCTTGATAGAGCAAAGATCTTACAAACCAAAATAAAACCAATTTAATAAATCTGAATCCGAAATGGGTGGTAGGGAGATCTTATTTATAACACAATATAACAATGACTCTTTGAAAATCCAACAAATATTAAACAAACATTGGCATGTGATCCAAAGGGATCCTATACTAAGAAATATAGTTAACAATAAACCTAAAATAGTATACAGGAGAGCACCAACATTAAGAAACAAACTATCCCCAGTAAAAGAGTAAAACATGCCAACCAAATGATCAGAGAACACAAAACAATTAATAAGGGGATTTTTGGCCTACAAGGGATTTACAAATGTGGAAAAAACTGATGTGGTTCATGTAAATTCATTAAGTCAGGTTTAAAAATGTTCAAATCAACAGTTACTGGGGAATCTTTCAATATTTCAGGGTTTTTTTAATTGTGAATCCCACTTTGTGATTTATTTCATAGAATGTTTATGCGGCCTACAGTATATAGGCCGCACTTCCAGAAAAATTAGGATTAGGTGGGGTGAACACCATAGAAATTGCAAAAATTGTAAAAAACAAAACAAAATTAAACATAGCATTTCCAATCACTGTTTACACAAACACAATGGTAACCCCTACATATACAGATATCATCCTATTGATTATATTCCTAAATCATCTGATTACAATAGACTAACCAAATTAAGACAACATGAAACCTACTGGATATACAAATTAAAGACCCTTTATCCATTATCCAGCTGGTCTTAATGCCAACTTAGATCTAGCAGCATTCAACTAATTTAAATCCCTCACATAGGATATATACACATTTTTTTTATTAGATTCTATTACATTCACCCCCACAACACTATGACACCTTTCAATACACCATGTTCACTATCATCTAGTTTTTCCAATCATATATTTAAATTTTATCACACACTTTTCACACAGTGAATGTCTGTACTACATGAGTTACTTATACTCTACGGACATACATCATACATTTTAAATCTAATGAATATCACACATTACAGATTCACTTTCTTTATGTCCAATTCTTACACATGATTCTCACACCTACTACACAATCTGACATCATCATTGACACATCACTCCGTTCATTTTGTGATATTATACAGCTAGCTCCCATTAACCACACTTCCCAGCTTGACACGTGTTATATTTTTTTCATTATGGTGGTCAACATGGTGGTTATATACATACACCATTTTTGCCCATGTTTTCATACAGTCAGCTTTCACCCTAATTTCAGCATCATAGACCATATTTCTTTTTCAAGGGCCAATTTATTTCTGAATTCAAGATGTTCTAACTATTAACATATTTCATCTAACTATAATTTTGTGTTACAAAAGAATACTACACACCAGCAGGTGTGTATATATGTCAGCTCCGAAGGAACCACATAAGATGTCTTCACACAGAACTATCCTCTAGATTTAGAGTTCTGCGTTAGCCGTCAAAATCAGCGTTAGGGGCTCCTAGCGCTGGTTTTGGCCGCCCGCTGGTATTTAGAGTCAGTCAGGAAAGGGTCTAACACTCACTTTGCAGCCGCGACTTTTCCATACCGCAGATCCTACGCCATTTGCGTATCCTATCTTTTCAATGGGATCTTTCTAACGCTGGTATTTAGAGTCTTGGCTGAAGTGAGCGTTAGAACTCTGACGACAAGACTCCAGCCGCAGCAAAAAGCCAGGGGTTAAGAGCTTTCTGGGCTAACGCCGGTTCATAAACCTCTTAACTACTGTGCTCTAAAGTACACTAACACCCATAAACTACCTATGCACCCCTAAACCAAGGCCCCCCCACATCGCCGCCACTCTATTACATTTTTTAACCCCTAATCTGCCGACCGCACACCGCCGCAACCTACCTTATCCCTATGTACCCCATAATCTGCTGCCCCTAACATCGCCGACCCCTATATTATATTTATTAACCCCTAATCTGCCCCCCCAACGTCGCCGCCACATACCTACAATTATTAACCCCTAATCTGCCGACCGTATCTCACCGCTACTATAATAAAGTTATTAACCCCTAATCCGCCTCACTCCCGCCTCAATAACCCTATAATAAATAGTATTAACCCCTAATCTGCGCTCCCTAACATCGCTGACACCTAACTTCAAGTGTTAACCCCTAATCTGCCGACCAGACCTCACCGCTACTCTAAAAATTTATTAACCCCTAAAGCTAAGTCTAAGTCTAACCCTAACACTAACACCCCCCTAAATTAAATATAATTTTTATCTAACGAAATAAATTAACTCTTATTAAATAAATTATTCCTATTTAAAGCTAAATACTTACCTGTAAAATAAACCCTAATATAGCTACAATATAAATAATAATTATATTGTAGCTATTTTAGGATTAATATTTATTTTACAGGTAACTTTGTATTTATTTTAACCAGGTACAATAGCTATTAAATAGTTAATAACTATTTAATAGCTACCTAGTTAAAATAATTACAAAATTACCTGTAAAATAAATCCTAACCTAAGTTACAATTAAACCTAACACTACACTATCAATAAATTAATTAAATAAAAAATCTACAATGATCTACAATTAAACCTAACACTACACTATCAATAAATTAATGACATAAAATACCTACAAATAAATACAATTAAATAAACTAACTAAAGTACAAAAAATAAAAAAAAGAACTAAGTTATAAAAAATAAAAAAATAATTTACAAACATTAGAAAAAGATTACAACAATTTTAAGCTAATTACACCTACTCTAAGCCCCCTAATAAAATGACAAAGCCCCCCAAAATAAAAAAATGCCCTACCCTATTCTAAAATACAAATAGAAAAGCTCTTTTACCTTACCAGCCCTTAAAAGGGCCTTTTGCGGGGCATGCCCCAAAGAATTCAGCTCTTTTGCCTGTAAAAAAAAACATACAATACCCCCCCAACATTACAACCCACCACCCACATACCCCTAATCTAACCCAAACCCCCCTTAAATAAACCTAACACTAAGCCCCTGAAGATCTCCCTACCTTATCTTCACCACGCCGGGTATCACCTATCCGTCCAGAGGAGCCTGCGAAATCTTCATCCAAGCCCAAGCGGGGGCTGAAGAAGTCCATCATCGGGCTGAAGAGGTCCATCATCGGGCTGAAGAGGTCCATCATCAGGCTGAAGTCTTGATCCAAGCGGGCGCTGAAGAGGTCCATCATCGGGCTGAAGTCTTCTATCAAGCGGCATCTTCAATCTTCTTTCTTCCGGATCCATCTTCATCCCGCCGACGCGGAACATCCATCCTGGCCGACGACTTCCCGACGAATGACGGTTTCTTTAAGGGACGTCATCCAAGATAGCGTCCCTCGAATTCCGATTGGCTGATATGATTCTATCAGCCAATCGGAATTAAGGTAGGAAAATTCTGATTGGCTGATGGAATCAGCCAATCAGATTCAAGTTCAATCCGATTGGCTGATCCAATCAGCCAATCAGATTGAGCTCGCATTCTATTGGCTGTTCCGATCAGCCAATAGAATGCAAGCTCAATCTGATTGGCTGATTGGAGCACGTTTTTTAAGCTGGCCTAAGGCAGCCCTTCTGTGAACTCTGGTTACAAATATAGTCTATATCTGAGAAGTCTATATCTGAGCATGTTTAACATATATCTAAAAAATCTTCTATTGATATTATAAAGGCATAGAAGCTAGACGTTGGTACTGGTAGTGTTAAACTTTACTTTGATATACAATTATATGCATCTTAAACGTTTTCAAGCTATAACGATTAACTGCTTACCACGGATGCTGTATAAGAAACTAAAGATAAAATAATCTTCTGATACTGTTAAGTACAACGGTTAGACGCTTATACTGGCCACTTGAGCTTGCACTTCAGCAACCAGTACCTGACTGTAGATACGCAAACATGTGGGCTGCCTAGAATATAATATCCAAAAGATATCTATACAAATATCCAAAACGCTGGTTTCTGTTCAGTGAACGCCGCATATTTCAAAAGCAAGATACTGAAAGCCTGCCAGATGACTAGATATATCAATTGATAGAAAGAGCAAGATAACTTTTGCCACAAAGTATAAATTACTGAAGTATTAAAACTGGTGAAATATCAACACCACTACTAACTAGAACACAAACTCCAAACTTTCAAGACCAATTGTGTTAAAGTACACCAAGCACCCATACATGCCTGATACAAACTTGAGTTATTCACTTAGGCTATTTGAGCCAGTCTGATAATCCATTGAATGAAATAATGGAACAGTGAAAAAATACATACTGTTACTTTATATATATATATATACCAACAATATAATTTGCTGTAACAGAAGTGATAATAAGGAAATATTGAGTTCAATCTGTATTATGAACTTATAACCATCAGGGACTTAGTAATCCAACTTAAGGAGTGAATGGTCCTTAAATAGAGACTCATTTACCCCGGTAGTGGAAAATGTAAACATATTTCAGTATATTAGTCACTAGCATTTTTCACTGATACAAATTTTGTACCCATTTCCCACATATGATTACTCAATTATATACAGTAATAACTGCACGAGGGAATCCTGAATCTTATAGTGGTGTACAATACTGTAGGGGATAAGTAAACTACCAGTTAGATAGGTTTACATTAATCAGTATTTATACAATCCAATAAATATTTCTAGCCCGAGATAACTAATCTACCTGATACTCAGAGCCACTCTTATTTTTAGAGTTGCTATGTGTTTTTAAAGTACACACATTTACACATTATATATTTTTATCTAGTGTTTAGTTAATAAAAGTTATGTTTTAATTTTCCTTTCAACCCGTTGACTCATAGTGGTTGTTTTAGTTTCATACCATTATTAACATTATTTTCAGGAACGGAAGTGCTACTTAAGTGCATTCTTTCAGTCTCTATCTTCTCAGATATAGACTATATTTGTAACCAGTGTCGTTCCATGCACAAGCACTCAAGCTCATCAGGTATATATGTATATACCCATTAAAAATACAGAGATTTAATAAATCTATACAGATAATCAAATATATTGTGATTACAAATAACCTAAACAAATTTTCTGTATACATTAAAGTACTAAATCGAGCATTCCTATTCTACTAGTGTAGTGCTCTTGCTACTTTGTACCAAACTTCTGTGAACTCTAAATACCAGCGGTATTTAAAAGGTGCGGGAGAAAAAAAGCACGCGTAGCTAACGCACCCCTTTGGCCGCAGAACTCTAAATCTAGTGGAAAGAATATTATTCCAGCATTTCTGCCTCTGCCATATTTTTAGACATCAGGTCAAAAAAGGAAAATAGCACCAATGAGTCGTAGCATCTGTTGTGGTAAGAAATGTTTATTGTACAATCCAATGTTAGGGTACAAACAGAGTCACAGTGGAGAACGCCTGACGCGTTTCGCGCATGCGTAGATGCGCTTCTTCGGAGGCTAATTCAAATCTAAGTGTGACAGCTTTTAAACAGTATTTCTACCAATCATTTGCTAGTTTGAATGTGAGCCAATGGTGTGGCTGTCCAGTGCAATTATCGACACTTCTCTTAGTTCAATAGTGTCTATTAATATATATTTTTTGTCACTAAGAGATATAGTTGCTCTGGAGTGTCAGACCTTGGGGATACTAAGGCTCATATCAGGTTAATTCTATGTTTGTGCACAATCTCTGATTTTAAGTTAGAACATTTATGATAAATTCCATCAGTAACAAGCATTAACATTCTTAGCATAGATAACTTGTAAGCTAAAACCATGGAAATAACAATAAAAAGATAAAAAGATAGTTGTCAATATAAATACATATAGATACTTGTATAATTTAACATCTATATCGTTTCTATTATTAATACTTCATGTGCTATGCCTATATAATGACAAGTTGCTGCTAAATATAAACTTAAAAAATGAAAAATTATATAAAACATTTATATGAAACATTTATATGAATACAGTATGATTCATATACATTGCACACCATTAAAAAATATATAAGTATATAATTATAATAAACCAAGGATAGATGCGGTCAAGTGACATTCAAACATCTGATTAGACATATGTTCCCTATTCTCAATGAGATACTACAATGAAAATATTATATGTAATCCTTCTATGTAATAAGGCCTTAATTCGGTCAGGCCAATTAGAACTCTCTAATTCCCTATGTATTGGGGTATTACAAATAATGGCATTTAGATATTACTCGGGATTAAGAGGTCTAAGTCGTTAAACTATTAGGGATGGCAAGAAGGATAAGTCTATAGATAGTTGGAGAATAAATGAATCTGATTGAATAAATAAGTAAGATATGCCTGTAATAAGAAAAAAATAAAGTAGAAAAAGATTAGGCAGAAGTTGTCTATGAGAATATTATAAGAAGTTGGAAAAAACAGTAGGTGAATAAAATTAAAGAATTAAGAAAATAAAGAAGTAAACAGACAGAGACTGGGATTAAAGCTTAAATAGAGATAAAACTCAAAGGGAAGACACTTGATTATATTGTCATATGTCCGTGATAATAAGGTCTTATATGTATATAACATTTTCTAATATTGCTGCAATTATCAAGCTAGTATTTAGTGAAATATAGTCAAGAGTGTGTACTCAAAGGAGTGAGATGGTAAAATGGTGGCCACTTATGTATATTGCAGTTGGCAGGGTTTTATCCAATGGATTCCATTATAGGATAAGGCTATGTTCATTGAACATAAGTTATGTGTTTTATTGTTTATTATTTTATAACTTAATGTGTCTTGTTGTTTTTTTATCATTTGTTGTGATTCTATGTTCTTTGTAGTTATCCTTATATTATTTATATGAACAGATCTACATCTAGCCTCCTATTTATGCCATGAGGGTATCTAGTATCTAATTTTAGTATCCAAAACACCTCTCTTTTTAATAATTTATCCGTTTTGTCCCCTCCTCGTGCATTATTTAGGATTCTTTCTATACCAGTAAATGAGAAATGGCTTGTACCTATGCCATGTTGACGAAAATGTTTTGCTACAGGAGTCTTAGGCTCCTTTTCAGTTAGTGAAAGGAGATGCTCCCTTATTCGATCTTTTAATGGACGTGTCGTAATTCCTGTATATTGCTGAAAGCAATATTGGCATGTGACAAGATAAATGACATATTGTGATGTGCAATCTATCCTCTGTCTGATTTTATAGGTTTCTCTTGTGTTTGTTGATGTGAATGTAGTGTTTCTTTGTGTAAAATCACAACTTTTACATGGTCTGTGACCACATTTGAAGAAACCTGGGTTTGGATTTAGCCAGTTGTCAGTTGGCTGTGGTTTTTCTGAGAAATTCTTGCTAGTTAATATTATTTTAGACAACAGAGCCTATTGTAGATCTCCTCATTAACATCACATACACGGCATAAATATTTTAGATGCACTTAGGATAAATATACTATTTACATCTTACTACAGATAATTGTGATATTACTGACACTGTATTCAAATTTTAGACACACCCAGATAAATATACAAGTCACATCTGACTATAGTCAATAATAACTGCAGTTTAAACTATTCAGCATAATAACATTCATATTCATACATTTACTATGTCTCTTGGTCCCCTTGAACCAATCACACACATCCCATTTGCTTATTCATTTTTAGTCTTTGGATTTATTTATGGGATCATCCTTGGAGATGCAATGTCACTACTTCCATGTGTATATATATAAAAAAAGTGTAACAGCACCAAAGCACAGTCCTGCTTCTTTAAAGGTGAAAAATTATTTTATTAAGGTACAACAACCATAAAAAGGCGACGTTTCGGACCTACATGGTCCTTATTCATGCATAGTTAAAAGACAAATGAACAAACATTTAAAAAGGGTATCTGAGCCAATCAGGGTTTGATGCTCTAAGCTAATTGGTTTAACTCATACCTTTCCAGGTATTACAATTTTCCTTACCTAAGAGCCCCCTGTTGGCACCAGAACACACAACATATTAAAAAAGAAGAAAAAATGTCTCATAAAAACAAATATAAATCATAATCCCTATTCAGACCATAAGGGTGTAAGGTATTCAAACGTTTAATCCACCATACTTCTTTTTGCTTTAACTTTAATTCCCTATTTACCCCCTCTTCTATGTATGGGGATGTGATCTATGATTTGAAAGCGAAGTTGGCTAACTGTATGTCCCATCTGTGTGAAATGTGCAGATACCGGTAATGACAAATCTTTAGATTTAATAGAGGCCTTGTGTTGGCTAAACCTATCCCTGGCGGCCTGGGTGGTCTCGCCAATATAGCAAAGCCCACATGGGCATTTAAGTAGATAAATTACATAGTTGGTCTGGCATGTATATAATCCATTTATAGTATATTGTTTCCTTTTATCGTTCTGTGCCAGGTATTTGCCTTTTATTATAGAATTACATTGAGCACAATGAAGACAGGGATAACATCCCTTATTTGGTGTAGTTAAGTAATTAACATTAGATGATTTAGCAGTACCTACATCAGCACTAACAATATTATCCCTAAGATTTTTAACCCTTCTATATGAGGGCATTGGGGGTAGTTTGAAAGATTCTACTTCTGAATTATATTTTGATCGTAAATGCCAATACTTTCTTACTATTCTAAAAACATCACTACTCAGATCACTGTATTCCATAGAAAAGACCAATCTATTAGATCCATTTACTGTGCTATTTTTAGGATGTTTTTTAGTTTGCTTTTTTGGGGTTTTTTCTAACTCCTCAATATTCCTAGCCACTATCTCTTCTGGGTATCCTCTTTGGATAAATTTATTGCCCATAGATCTCAATCTTTCTGGCAATATCTCTTGATCTTGGACTATTCTCTTTGTGCGCAATAACTGGCTCCTGGGTATAGATTTGAACACAGTTTCTGGGTGAAAGCTTTCATATCTTAGCAATGTGTTCCTGTCCGTTGGCTTAGTATAAAGATCAGTGCTCAACTTTGTACCCTGCTTGTAGACAGTGGTGTCCAGAAAGTTAACCTGTTGACTAGAATATGTGAGTGTAAACCTAATGCCCGCCATAGAGGCATTACTTCAGTTTGTTGAGAACATTAATGTTTGCAGTTTTCATCGGAACCTGTTTAGTTTTGGATTCCAGCCGAGAATCACGCCAGGATACCCCGATCAGTGTACTAGCTACTGTAAAGTGCTAGCCTGCTTGCTGGCACCGGTCATAGCACGGTGCAACCTTATCTGGTAAGCCTATTCACAATCCATACCTTTTGACCCATATGGGACATACCACACTATGAGGCGCCTTCTTTTTGTTTTATCATTTGTGTAGATTGCCCTTCACACCGGGTTCAAGTGGAGCTGCCTTGTTTCACGTTCACAGCATTGAACATCGCTACAGAATCATACTGTTGGATATTCAATCTCTTTACTTGGGAAATGTCCTCTGGTAACAGTTTTTTTGTCCAAATACAAATTTAGCGCGCCTTTCTAAGTTCCCCTCCTGGGTTCTTAAACCAACTTTAATAACCACTCGTTACAACCAAGGTATGCAGAATACCATCTCTGAATGCACAACAAGTCGAACCTTGAAGCAGATGGGCTACAGCAGCAGAAGACCACACAGGGTGCCACTCCTGTCAGCTAAGAACAGGAAACTGAGGCTACAATTCGCACAGGCTCACCAAAATTGGAAAAACATTGCCTGGTCTGATGAGTCTCGATTTCAGCTGCAACATTCAAATGGTAGGTTCAGAATTTGGCGTAACCAACATGAAAGCATGGATCCATCCTGCCTTGTATCAACGGTTAAGGCTGGGGATGGTGGTGTAATTGTGCGGGAATATTTTCTTGGCACATTTTGGGCCCCTTAGTACCAATTGAGCATTGTTTAAACACCAAGGCCTACTTGAGTATTGTTGCTGACCATGGCCATCAATTTATGACTACAGTGCACCCATCTTCTGATGGCTACTTCCAGCAGGATAATGCACCATGTCACAAAGCTCAAATCATCTCAAACTGGTTTCTTAAACATGACAATGAGTTCACTGTACTCCAATGGCCTCAACAGTCACCAGATCTCAATCCAATAGAGCACCTTTGGGATATAATGGAACGGGAGATTTGCATCATGGATGTGCAGCCGACAAATCTGAAGCAACTGCGTGATGCTATCATGTCAATATGGACCAATATTTCTGAGGAATGTTTTCAACACCTTGTTGAATCTATGCCATGAAGAATTAAGGCAGCTCTGAAGGCTAAAGGGGGTCCAACCCGATACTAGCAAGCTGTACCTACTAAAGTGGCCAGTAATATATATATATATATATATATATATATATATATATATATAGCCAAACAGAAAAAAATTCATAAAACTGCACAATTATAATGTAATAGAAAGCATAGTCTCTGCACAACAGCCTCTTCCCTCTGCAGTCTCCGCAAGAGTCCCAAAGTGCTAGCAGCAAAGGACTGTTGATCCCACAGCAAAAAAGCCACCCGTCATGTCTCCTTCAACTTTGTTTCACCGGGATCTCCTGGCTTGCTGTTCGCACAGTAACGGCGTTCCGCTGTGGCGCTGGGAGGTGTGTCCCTTCACGTGTTCTCCTCCGGCCAATTCCAATACAGGGCTGGATTTACCACTGCAAAGGTATGGAGAGCAGAGTATGCGAGCTTCCCTTCGCTCTTAGATGTCCTGGATAATATGTAAACTTTAGAGAAAACGATGTCCAAGGTGACAGCCGAAACATGTCAGCCTAATGCTTTCGTGTGTATAACTTTTATGTGCATTATGGTACTCCTATGTCTGTTTTTACCATAAGTGAAATTGAATAAAAGACTTTTGTTTTAACTTCGCCTTGGACATCGTTTTCTCTCAAGTTTATATATATATATATATATATATATATATATACACATACATATAAAAAAATTTAAAAATGAACCCCTAATCTGCCAATCAGAATCAAGTTCAATCCGATTGGCTGATCCAATCAGCCAATCGGATTGAACTTGATTCTGATTGGCTGATTCCATCAGCCAATCAGAATATTCCTACCTTAATTCCGATTGGCTGATAGAATCCTATCAGCCAATCGGAATTCGAGGGACGCCATCTTGGATGATGTCATTTAAAGGAACCGTCATTCGTCGTTCAGTCGTCGGCCAGGATGGATGTTCCACGTCGGAGGTCTTCAGGATGCTGCCGCTCCGCTCCGGATGGATGACGATAGAAGATTCCGCTTGGATGAAGACTTCAACCGGATGTAGGACCTCTTCTTGCTCCGCTTGGATGAAGAATTTGGTTTGGCTGGGTGAAGACGACTCAAGGTAGGGAGATCTTCAGGGGCTTAGTGTTAGGTTTATTTAAGGGGGGTTTGGGTTAGATTAGGGGTATGTGGGTGGTGGGTTGTAATGTTGGGGGGGGGTATTGTATGTTTTTTTTTTACAGGCAAAAGAGCTGAACTTCTTGGGGCATGCCCCGCAAGAAGAGCTTTGAACTTTAGTAATTTAGAATAGGGTAGGGCATTTTTTTATTTTGGGGGGCTTTGTTATTTTATTAGGGGGTTTAGAGTAGGTGTAATTAGTTTAAAATTGTTGTAATATTTTTCTAATGTTTGTAAATATTTTTTTTTTTTTGTAACTTAGTTCTTTTTTATTTTTTGTACTTTAGTTAGTTTATTTCATTATATTTATTTGTAGGAATTGTATTTAATTTATTTATTGATAGTGTAGTGTTAGGTTTAATTGTAACTTAGGTTAGGATTTATTTTACAGGTAATTTTGTAATTATTTTAACTATTTTAGCTATTAAATAGTTCTTAACTATTTAATAGCTATTGTACCTGGTTAAAATAAATACAAAGTTACCTGTAAAATAAATATTAATCCTAAAATAGCTATAATATCATTATAATTTATATTGTAGCTATATTAGGATTTATTTTACAGGTAAGTATTTAGCTTTAAATAGGAATCATTTATTTAAGAAGAGTTAATTAATTTTGTTAGATTAAAATTATATTTAAGTTAGGGGGGTGTTAGTGTTAGGGTTAGACTTAGCTTTAGGGGTTAATACATTTATTAGAATAGCGGTGAGCTCCAGTCGGCAGATTAGGGGTTAATAATTGAAGTTAGGTGTCGGCGATGTTAGGGAGGGCAGATTAGGGGTTAATACTCTTTATTATAGGGTTAGTGAGGCGGATTAGGGGTTAATAACTTTATTATAATAGCGGAGGCGACGTTGTGGGGGGCAGATTAGGGGTTAATAAATATAATATAGGGGTCGGCGTTGTTAGGGCAGCAGATTAGGGGTACATAGGGATAATGTAAGTAGCAGCGGTTTACGGAGCGGCAGATTAGGGGTTAATAATAATATGCAGGGGTCAGCGATAGCGGGGGCGGCAGATTAGGGGTTAATAAGTGTAAGGTTAGGGGTGTTTAGACTCGGGGTACATGTTAGGGTGTTAGGTGCAGACGTAGGAAGTGTTTCCCCATAGCAAACAATGGGGCTGCGTTAGGAGCTGAACGCAGCTTTTTTGCAGGTGTTAGGTTTTTTTTCAGCTCAAACAGCCCCATTGTTTCCTATGGGGGAATCGTGCACGAGCACGTTTTTGAGGCTGGCCGCGTCTGTAAGCAACTCTGGTATCGAGAGTTGAAGTTGCGTTAAATATGCTATACGCTCCTTTTTTGGAGCCTAACGCAGCCATTCTGTGGACTCTCAATACCAGAGTTATTTTAAAGGTGCGGCCAGAAAAAAGCTAGCTTTAGATACGCGGGTCGTTACCGACAAAACTCTAAATCTAGCCGTTGGTTACAATTGCTTCACTGGGTAATCACAAATTACCAATGCATGCAGAAAATTTCTATTATTAGTGCTTCTTCAGAAGGGGGGGGGGGCAACACTGCAATAGGTACAGTATTCATTTACAAATGGTGCCCTCCTGTGTATTCTGATAGATTGAAATTTGAAGTCACATGATTGTTTTTATTGGTTGAACTATCTGTCAATCTGTTCTGTGCCATTGTTATAAATTAAATATCAAATGTCAATAGGTGAATCTAGAGTTCTATTAGTGAATAATACACAATCTGATAATACAGTTACTGTACTTTTTTGGCATTTAATAATTAAGAACCAGCGATGTGTGCATGGTGTGTAATTGTGTGATGTCCTGCTTTACTTTGTCCTAAAAATAATCAGAAACTACTATTATAAATGCTGCACTAATGCAATTTAAGAATAAAGTCGAATTTTAATATTTCTGGAGGCATGTAGACTTTACTGTATGCTTACGTTTATTACACTTGTCAAAAATGAATTTGGATACGGATTTCTGACAATTTATTATACCTACTGTGGGGTGGTATAAGTACACGGTCTTATGTTATAGGTCCATGGTGGTGTGGGATTGTGGTAATTTTAAATGTGCCTATGTGATGCTGTGGTTTTTAATACACCATTCACAAGTGAATACTGGACCTATTGCAGTCTGCTTTCATACCTGAATGTTTGCGTGTGAAAAGCACCACAGATATCCCAGTCTGTGTATGCATGGTTGAACAGCCCAGTATTAAAAGTAATTAGCTCCCAGATTGTAGGATCTTAGCCACAGTTGCATGGTGCGTTACTGATGTTATAATTAATATGAGAGAATGAATAGGCAATATGCCACTCCATAGAATCCAATGAAATGCAAGGTCCTTACAATAGGCAGATTATTTAATCCTTCGGACCTGTTGAAAATTACGAGTACACATTGAGTGCTACCACTAACATTGCAAAAAAAAGCTGCAGCAATGTGTTTTTAATCTTACTGGGGATTCAATTATAAACCAGGGGAATTCAATGTTACAATTTATGGAGTTAACATGTCAATAACAATATTAACAACAAGACCACACAATGTATATTTACACTAATAATATAAATTTTCCCCACGCATTGGAAATCTGTAATTACCCAGTCAAGCAGTTTTAAAACCATATACACTAGGTCCGGTTAAATAGGATCTTTTTAATTCAAAAATAAATAAAAATTAAATTTTAACCACAAATGTTAATTTTTCTAAACAGATTTATATGCGTTCAATATGTATCAATTATGTGTCTATCGTAATAGAAACTTCCTTTTCTAATTATTCACTTTAACTTAGTTTAACTTAGTAGCTTTTCCATTGTTGTCTCACACCTCTGGCTGACAATTTAAAGCCACGGACATAAAAAAATGAAAACACTTTTTACCTCCTTATTCTTATTTAGTAATATATGTATGTGTGTTATAGTTTATTTTAATGTTTTTGTTTGATGTTTTGATTTTTTTTTTAAACCTTACAGTTTACTATAGGTCTGAAGCTGCGCTAAATATTCTAGCCCAGTTTTAGCTTGCGCTCGAGGGCAAACTACAACTTTCAACTTGGAATACCAAATTAGCTTGGCTGCGATATCCATTGAAAGTATAGGCTGCACTCGAGCAAAGTTAGCCGCGCTAACCATTCTCTGGTTAATGTGCTTTACCATGGACTTGTAATATCAAAGTTGCGAGGTCCAGTGATCTATCATTTGCGCGCCACTGGTCCTAAAATTCCTTAATGACTTTCAAAGATCTCAGATTATCTTTTTGAAGATAGGTATAGCCTGAACAGTTGATTTCAATATCACATCCAAATATTATATTTTCACCTTGTTTTTTTTGTTTTTTTTTAAAAATCTTTTATTGAGGTTATGCACTAGTACAGCAAAAAAAAAAAAGAGAACATACATTAAATGTCACGAGACATAAATGACAAAATTATTCATGAGTCACATTACAATGACATAGCAAGAAAACAAGATGAATGACAAGCTATAATCTCTTGAAACCTCCATTTTATAGTTGTAAACGTTTTTATAGACAACTAATGGTCTGGCCAGTTATGAACCGTGTGATATAGGAAACACTGGTGAGGTATGTTAACCATATTAAAGACCCCAAGGGGTCTAATAACACATAATAAATTTGAAATTAAATGGTAATAGTAGTAATCGTATATAGTGAACTGAACAATAACAGTAAAATGTAAGCATATATGAAATCTAACGGCTAGATTACGAGTTTTTCGTTTTGAGCTGTGCGGTGCTAACAAGCAGTTTTGTCTCACCGCTCACTTTCCTACAGCGCTGGTATTACGGGTTTTTACAAACCCGGAGTTAAAAGACAAGAAGTCAGCGTAGAGCAAAATTGTGCTCCTTACCGCACTCCATTACCAGCGCTGCTTAAGTCAGCGGTGAGTTGGTCGTACATGCTCGTGCACGATTTCCACATAGGAATCAAAGGGGAGAGCTGGCTGAGAAAAAGTCTAACGCCTGCAAAAAAGCAGTAAAGCTCCCTAACACAGCCCCATTGATTCCTATGGGGAAATAAAATGTATGTCTACACCTAACACCCTAACATGAACCCCGAGTCTAAACACCCCTAATCTTACACTTATTAACCCCTAATCTGCCACCCCTGACATCACTGACACCTGCATTATATTTATTAAAGGGACAGTCTAGTATAAATTAAACTTTCATTATTCAGATAGGACTTTTAATTTTAATCAACTTTCCAATTTACTTTTATCATCAAATTTGCCTTTTTCTCTTGGTATTCTTAGTTTAAACTAAACCTAGGTAGGCTCATATGCTAATTTCTTAGCCTTTGAGGGCTGCCTCTTATCACATGCTTTTTAAATCTCTTTTCAACACAGACAGAAAGTACAAGTGGGCCATATAGATAACACTGTGTTCAGGCACAAGGGGTTATTTAAGATTTAGCACAACACAATGCTAACTGCAAGACAATAGATAAAAAACAGTCACAGTCATGTGATCAGGGGGCTGGAAGAAGGTTCTTAGATACAAGGTAATCACAGAGGTAAAAAGTGTATTACTATAACTGTGTTGGTTATGCAAAACTGGGAATTGGGTAATAAAGGGATTATCTATCTTTTATAACAATAACAATTCTATGGTAGACTGTCCCTTTAAACCCTAATCTGCTGCTGCGGGCCCCGCCGCCACCTACATTATAGTTATGAACCCCTAATCTGCTGCCCCCAACATTGCCAACAGCTACATTATATTTATTAACCCCTAATCTGCTGCCCCAATGTTGCCGCAACCTACCTACATTTATTAACCCCTAATCTGCTGCCCCCAATGTCGCCGCCACTATAATAAACATATTAACCCCTAAACCACCACACTCCCGCCTCGCAAACAGTTAAATTTTATTAGCCCCTAATCTGCCGTCCCTAACATCGCCGCCACCTACCTACATTTATTAACCCCTAACCTGCCGCCCCCAACGTCGCCACCATTATACTAAATGTATTAACCCCTAAACCTAAGTCTAACCCTAACCCTAACATCCCCTAACTTAAATATATTTAAAATAAATCTAAATAAAAATTCCTATAATTAACTAAATAATTACTATTTAAAACTAAATACTTACCTGTAAAATAAACCCGAAGCTAGCTACAATATAACTAATAGTTACATTGTAGCTATTTTAGGGATTATTTTTATTTTACAGGCAAGTTTGTATTTATTTTAACTAGGTACAATAGTTATTAAATAGTTATTAACTATTTAATAACTACATAGCTAAAATAAATCAAAAGTATCTGTAAAATAAAACCTAACCTAAGTTACAATAACACCTAATACTACACTATAATTAAATAAATTAACTAAATTAACAACAATTAAATAAATTAAATTAAAGGGACAGTCTAGTCTAAAATAAACTTTCATGATTCAGATAGACAATGTAATTTTAAACAATTTTCCAGTTTACTTTTATCACCAATTTTGCTTTGTCTTCTTGGTATTTTTAGTTAAAAGCTAAACCTAGGAGGTTCATATGCTAATTTCTAAGTCCTTGAAGGCCGTCTCTTCTCTCAGGGCATTTTGACAGTTTTTCACCACTAGAGGGTGTTAGTTCATGTGTGTCATATAGATAACACTATGCTCACGCACAGGGAGTTCCAGTGAGCAAGCTCTGATTGGCTAAAATGGATGTCTGTCAAAAGAACTTAAATAAGGGGGCAGTTTGCAGAAGCTTAGATACAAGATAGTCAAAGAGGTAAAAAGTGTATTTGTATAACTGTGTTGGTTACGCAAAACTAGGGGATGGGTAATAAAGGGATTATCTATCTTTTTAAACAATAAAAATTCTGGTGTAGACTGTCCCTTTAAATTAGCTAAAGTACAAATAAAACCCACACTAAATTACAGAAAATAATAAACAAATTACAAGATATTTAAACTAATTACACCTAATCTAATAGCCCTATCAAAATAAAAAAAAGCCCCCCCAAAATAAAAAAAACCCTAGCCTAAACTAAACTATCAATAGCCCTTAAAAGGGCCTTTTGCGGGGCATTGCCCCAAAGTAATCAGCTCTTTTGCCTGTAAAAAAAATACAAACAACCCCCCAACAGTAAAACCCACCACCCACACAACCAACCCCCCAAATAAAATACTATCTAAAAAAACCTAAGCTTCCCATTGCCCTGAAAAGTGCATTTGGATGGGCACTGCCCTTAAAAGGTCAGTTAGCTCTTTTGCGGCCCAAACCCTAATCTGAAAAATAAAACCCACCCAATACACCCTTAAAAAAACCTAACACTAACCCCCTGAAGATCGACTTACAGTTCTGAAGACCAGACATCCATCCTCAAGGAAGCGGCAGAAGTCTTCATCCAACCGGGCCAAAGTCCTCAACGAAGCCGGGCGAAGTCTTCATCCAAGCCGGGCGAAGTGGTCCTCCAGACAGGCAGAAGTCTTCATCCAGACAGCATCTTCTATCTTCATCCATCCGACGTGGAGCGGCTCCATCTTCAAGACATCCGGCACGGAGCATCCTCTTTTTCTGATGACTACCCGATGAATGAAGCTTCCTTTAAGTGATGTCATCCAAGATGGCGTCCCTTAGATTCCGATTGGCTGATAGAATTCTATCAGCCAATCGGAATTAAGGTATAAAAAATCCTATTGGCTGATTCAATCAGCCAATAGGATTGAGCTTGCATTCTATTGGCTGTTCCAATCAGCCAATAGAATGCAAGCTCAATCCTATTGGCTGATTGGATAGAACTTCAATCCTATTGGATGATTGCATCAGCCAATAGGATTTTTTCTACCTTAATTCCGAATGGCTGATTTAATTTCTGAATGGCTGATTTAATTTCTACCTTAATTCCGAATGGCTTAATTCCGAATTGGCTGAATTCTATCAGCCAATCGGAATCTAAGGGACGCCATCTTGCATGACGTCACTTAAAGGCACCTTCATTCGTCGGGTAATCGTCGGAAGAAGAGGATGCTCCGCACCGGATGGATGAAGATAGAAGATGCCGTCTGGATGAAGACTTCTGCCTGTCTGGAGGACCACTTCGCCCAGCTTGGATGAAGACTTCTCCCGGCTTCGTTGAGGACTTCAGCCCGGTTGGATGAAGACTTCTGCCGCTTCCTTGAGGATGGATGTCCCATCTTCAGAACTGTAAGTCGATCTTCAGGGGGTTAGTGTTAGTTTTTTTTTAAGGGTGGGTTTTATTTTTTAGATTAGGGTTTGGGCCGCAAAAGAGCTAACTGCCCTTTTAAGGGCAATGCCCATCCAAATGCCCTTTTCAGGGCAATGGGGAGCTTAGGTTTTTTTAGATAGTATTTTATTTGGGGGGTTGGTTGTGTGGGTGGTGGGTTTTACTGTTGGGGGGGTTGTTTGTATTTTTTTACAGGTAAAAGAGCTGATTACTTTGGGGCAATGACCCGCAAAAGGCCCTTTTAAGGGCTATTGATAGTTTCGTTTAGGCTAGGGTTTTTTTTTTATTTTGGGGGGGCTTTTTTTATTTTGATAGGGCTATTAGATCAGGTGTAATTAGTTTAAATATCTTGTAATTTGTTTATTATTTTCTGTCATTTAGTGGGGGGGGGTTATAATTTAATTTATTTAATTGTTAATTTAGTTAATTTATTTAATTATAGTGTAGTGTTACGTCTTAGTGTAACTTAGGTTAGGTTTTATTTTACAAGTACTTTTGTATTTATTTTAGCTAGGTAGTTATTAAATAGTTAATAACTATTTAATAACAATTATACCTAGTTAAAATAAATACAAACTTACCTGTAAAATAAAAATAAACCCTAAGATAGCTACAATGTAACTGTTAGTTATATTGTAGCTAGTTTAGAGTTTATTTTACAGGTAAGTATTTAGTTTTAAATAGGAATTATTTAGTTAATGATAGGAATCTTTAGTTAGATTTTAATTATATTTCAATTAGGGGGTGTTAGGGTTAGACTTAGGTTTAATACATTTAGTATAGTGGCAGCGACGTTGGGGGCGGCAGATTAGGGTTTAATAAATGTAGGTAGGTTGCAGTGACATTGGGGGCGGCAGATTAGGGGTTAATACATATAATGTAGGTGTCGGCAATGTTGGGGGCAGCAGATTAGGGGTTCATAAATATAATGTAGGTGTCGGCGGTGTCCGGAGCAGCAGATTAGGGGTTAAATATTTTATTTTAGTGTTTTGCGATGCGTGAGGGCCTCGGTTTAGGGGTTAATAAGTAGTTTATAGGTGTTAGTGTACTTTTTAGCACTTTAGTTATGAGTTTTATGTTACAGCGTTGTACCATAAAACTCTTAACTACTGACTTTTAAATGCGTTAGGACTCTTGACGGGGTAGGGTGTACCGCTCACTTTTTGGCCTCCCAGGACAGACTCATAATATCAGCGCTATGGAAGTCCCATAGAAAAAAGACTTTACGAAGTTTACGTAAGTCGTTTTGCAGTAAGGCAAAAAACGTGTGCGGTGCCCCTAAACCTGCAAGACTCGTAATAGCAGCGGGCATAAGAAAGCAGCGTTAGGACCTCTTAACGCTGCTTCTTTACCTTAACGCACAACTCGTAATCTAGCCATAAGAGTTTATCAGCGGATAAACAGAGCTTAATATTATAAAATAAGGGGGTACTAAATGTAGTAATATAATATGAAATAATTCCTGCAGTTTCTTATTAGTGATACTGAGAGTGGATATGTTAGTTATGTCAGCAATAAGTCGCTACATATATAGAGATAGGTAATGGAAAACCCCTCTAACTGTCACACTCTTTCCCTCCAACTCCCTCGCCGGCTGAGGAAGAAAGAGGAGTTAAGCCTTCTATGATTGAGCAGGAGGAAGTAATACCTCCCTCCTACCATGTATATATGGGTGCAACTTCTATGTATTATAACATCATCTCTGCCTATATAAGCACCCACATAAGAATAACATAATAGTACCAAGAAAATGCCAATGCATGAGTCGACTCTGAAGTTTGAAGACAAAACCAACAGCATGATGTAGGGATGGACAGTAGTTGCCTTGCAATAGAGTATGTTATAGACATTCAGCAAGGCTCAGCTCCTTGCGTTAAGGAGTTTAAAGTAAGCAGGAATTATTTGTCATAGGGGGAGTCAGCTGTTTGTCGTTCCAAGGGAGAATGAAGGTGTTTAGGTTAGATGAAGTTGCTCCTTATTATTTTCGGGTTTACAGGATAGAGTAAAAGGAAAATATATGGCTGGCACTAGCATGATGAGTGTACTATCATTGTGGTATTTTCTAAATTAAATTTTGGTTTCAATTAGGACTAGCATGAGGACAAGCTATGGCCTATGCAATTAGAGCTGAATATTCTGAAACGTGGGGCAGTTTTTGAAGAATAGCAGGTGTTAACAAGGGTAATTTGAAAGCATTAATTATTCTAATTGAGAAATGTGTTCCCTTACAAAGATCATATAGAAATTCAAATTGAGAGACCTTAAAGATTTCTCTAACACATTCAGGTTACATTTAAGTCGGGTAGAGTGCAAATTATTTGAGGAGTGCTCAGTGTCTATCTGCCTGTGCCTACGTAGAGTGGTAAACATATCTAGGTGGTAAATAGTATTACACAGATGGGGATACATGGTAAGCTAGGAAATATCAAACACAACCAAAATACCTGTATAGTAACATTAGTGACTCAGTAATTTACAGAAAAAGCCCTTCAAATCTTGACCAGCTGGGACTAGAGGTAAAAGGTAGTGGCAAAAATCAAAGGCCTTATGGAGTTCTATACAATACGTTATAGTATACACTTGTAGGGAATATAACAGATATCATTAGCAGAACAGTATATAAACACCTCACAAAAAGAGATTGATCATCAATATCCATTTCAAACTTTTAATCAAGTTGATGAATATAGCGTAAAGCAGAGTTCACAAGGTCCACTATACATATTAGAGAATCATGTCCAAAGTGTTAACCTATGCCAGCTTTAAAGGGCCACTGTAAGTAAATATTTTCTATGCCTGTTACTAACTAACTACCCCAAATACGCTTTTTATCAATAGTATTTCATTAACATATCTCTACCGTATATCAGAAATCTTGTCTGCAAATGTAATTGTTTTCCAAACCCACTCCGTGGGTATCCTTTGCTCTGTACCAATCCGTTTACAATACCTAGGTTTCAAAATGGCGCTTTAAACACAAAGTTATTGGTTTAAGTATTTTGAACATGCAGTGCTGAAAATAGTGGGCAGGATAACGTGACATCATCAGCGAATAAAAGATATAACTTTTAGAACGTTATGAAACTTCGTTTTGGAGAAAATATAGGTCAGTAGGTTTTAATTAATGTTTATTAACTTTAATATGTTAGTTGTTTAGCTTAAAAATTATAACAGAAAGTAATCATTTAAGTAACTGGGAGCTGCAGAGATCAGAGTCCACAATGTATATGGTAGAGTCCTCCAGCCTGTTTATGGTGATATAGATAGCATTCAATAATATTATAATGAGGGAGTAGTATATGATGTATGGCTGCCTTATTGTTTTTTAAAGCAGTTTTAAAGAACAAATTATCAGGTATAGTTCTAAGTGAGAAGAGAGTGAGGGGCCACAACATAAACCTGAATGTGCACAACACTGATCCATGAGTTGTAATAAATGTAGAATACTAATGTAGGGAGATACAGCATAACAATAACTAAAGGCCAGCAAGTATCGTCAACTATGACAAAGGTTCGACAATGCTATAGGCTAGAAGTAATTGGAAAGGCTTATAGAATTAGCTTCTGTTAACCCACACTGTGAAAGAATAGCGCTAAACTTAACAAATTCAACTTACGTACGAAAGTCTCTTGTATAAAAGGAAACTTAACAAACATAATTAAATAAAACATTAAGGAAACAGTAGTACTAAATGGAGGAACAGTTCAATATAGGGTTAAGTTCTCCCATGTATAGTGAGAATTAATACAGCTCTTTTACCCTATGCCCTGAACTAGGAACCCAGATGCAAGTTCAAGCTCTGCATCCCATCCGGCCCCCTCTATGGTGGTCTGAGGCGTTAAAGAGCAATAACCTGTATCCAAGACAGGAAGTGTCCGGGTAATACAGGGCTGATCTTACACTTGGTGTGGCTCTGACAGATCTCATGTAAATGCCGGTATCCTGTGCTTCTTAGGGGGAAGTGTGGATGGTGCAGAGCTGAACAGGCTGTGAACCATCTGGCAGCTTTAACTTGTATTCAGGATGAATGTGCCACATCGCCACTAGATCAGGGCAGGGCCGTCTTTAATATTGACTGGACCCTGGGCAAACATTTTCTTGGGCCCCCCACTCCATGCAATTTTGCTCTCTACCCCAACATCCCAAAAAACAACTAAATCAATTTATTTTATAATTTATTTTTTTCATGAATAGCCCAGCATTTAGCTGCTCGAATAATAATTTAAAAAAGAAAATGTGAAACTGGACCTAAGCAGTACTAATATGTAAATACATATATAAATTCCTCCACTGTGGATGCATTTAATATATTTACTAATTAATTAATTAAATGTTGTTTTTTTATTTATTTATATATTTTTTTTTAAGTACATAAATATTTAATGTAATCCACAGCATCACATAGTAAAAATCAGTGTCAGACCTAATGTCTACAGGGCCCCAGTGCAAGAATTGATTTTGAGCCCCCCTAAAAGCATCTCACCAGTTTTGGGATATTCATTACATATTTATTGTTTAAACAGCCACTTTACAGCAAAATTACCACTTTCATGAATACCAAGGGAACACCTAACATAACAAACTCCCCTAACCCATATACAAACACACTCTCTAGAGCATACACATATACATGTACACACAAACACACACTCTCCAGAGCATACACATATACAAGTACAGACAAACACACACTCTCCAGAGCATACACATATACAAGTACAGACAAACACACACTCTCCAGAGCATACACATACACATGTACACACAAACACACACTCTTCAGAGCATACACATATACATGTACACACAAACACACACTCTCCAGAGCATACACATACACAAGTACACACAAACACACACTCTCCAGAGCATTACACACACATACTTTACAGCATACACAATAATATAATTACACTTGGCATAAAAAACAGCACACATTAAATAAACGACAACTAAATGGCATCTCACAGAATTTATTTAGATGGGGTGTTTTTTTATTTCCAATGAAAGCGGAAAAGGCTCTAGTAATCTGTACTGGGGCCAATATTAAAAATACAAAGTATGTGTGCACTGTGCAGTATACTGAGGTGTGTCTGACGTGTAAGGGGGAATCCTGACATTTGGAGAGAACAAGATCAGCTATGGATCATCTAATCAATCAATACCTGACACCAACTTGCTCCCACCACACCATCCTTGGAGCTTCCCTGGACTCTCCCTGGTGAGACGAGGAACCCCATCTGACGTTATATTCCAAAGGAGGTCTACCGGACGACGTGTGGTTCCGGACTGCGCATACTGCACATTGGTGCCTTACACTGTGTGAGTAAGATTCTTGTGATCTAATTGTTGCCTTGTTCTATCCATATGATTTGCACTATGTGGCGCCCTCTATCTTTTCCTTCCTAGACTTATCATCTGTGTTGCGACACAACACCCTGGAGGAGCGGCCTACACTTGTTTGGATTACTGCTGTCCATCTGTCAGCTGTTGGAATTACTTACTTTATATTCCTGAACATTATATCAGAGAATATATACCCTGGACTGTACAGTTGTTATTGTTGTTTTTTTCTTCACTTTGAATGCAATTATACTGATGTTACTATATTGACGTTGCTATTTGATACATGTACTAATTATATTACTCTTTAGAGTTCATATATCTATTATACCTCCCTTAATAATTTATCCTTATTAACACCCATCCTAGGCGCATCTTATTAGTGCTTTAGTGACTCCATCACTGAAGCACTAGTTACTGATCTAATCAATCAAGCTGATGCTTTTCAATGTGATTCTGGTGTGAGGTTAGCTGAGTAAAGAGATTTTAGGACTGGTAAAAGAGATTTAGGGCTGGTTAAAAAGATTTAGGCCAGCCAACAGGAGCAAAGCAAGGTAAAGACTGAGGAGGAAGCATGGAGGTGCAGACAATATAAGTTTACTGACTGGAACAGCAGAACTACTATGGAAAGCTGTAAAATATGTAAAGTATCAGCATGACACTATTCATCAGCCACAGAAGCACATGTCACTTCCCTCTCACCCTGCACTAGACGATGCTGCATGGGGGACGCGCGTGTGTGCACTTATTCTTCCCACTGACACCTATCTACAAAGTACTGTTCCCCTAACAAACTTCAGTTAGTTTATCTGAGGGCCACAGCAGAAAGAGCAGGGCTAAGGGGACAAGCAGGCTGGATGCTGTCTGTCCAAGGCTGCAGGGATACAGTGTGAGAAGAGTCACACAGACTCAAGACTGAAGAGAGCAGTGTCTGCAGCTGCACAGATACTCAAATCCTCACGTGCCTTCCACTCCAGCTTTCTCCTGCATGCGCCTACAGTCAGTCCTACCCTGAACAATCCCCACCACCAGAGCAGTTACCTGGTAACAGTGGTAACCCCAGCAGGACCTTTTCTGATGCAGTGGGATTGGCTGGATGCCGAGTTAGGGCTTAGCATTCAGTGCTGCACAGTGCACACTTAAAACAGCTCATGGCACTAGCTTGGCATGTCACATGACACCGGCACAAATAAATATAAGCAGAGAACTTTTGACTGTGACAGTATTAGGACAGTATTTTTTTTTTTTTTTTTAAGGACTGTAGGGCCCCACAACAAAGACTGGGCCCTGGGCAGCTGCCCCTTTTGCCCTGTGTTAAAGACTGCCCTGGATCAGGGTTCTGGTTTCCATGTTTAAGCAGGTAATCAGGGTAAGCGCCTAGGATCAGCATGTTGTCCAAGGATTCGGCCCCAACCCTGCGCCACCGCTCCGCAGATCCAGCTCATCTGGAACAGCAGTACGTCCCTCTGTGTCGCATAGTCTGTTAGAAGTGGAAGTCAACTTGCAAGGTACTTCTTCCACCAGGCCAGCACTCTGCTCATAGTTCAGGAGATCCATGAGGGAGCTGAAGTGTCTCTCCATTTTCTTGGCTAACATTTGTAATAAGTCAGTGGCAGTAGTCTCCATTCTTAGGTGATTTTATGCTCACTGTAGTCTCAGTAAATTTGCACCTTTCTCTCTGCCAATTTTTGGGAGTTCACCCTATGTAACGTAAGCTGCTTTACTCTAGTATGTGGATGCAGCGGTGAGAAGAGCAATGATTCAACAGATCGCAAGCTGCTAAACCCCAATGTTCGATACCTTTTATACGTATTGGCTTTGCCTTGACTCCTGTTAATGCAGCTGTATCAACCGCATGGCTCCTCAAAATTGCAACCACAATCTCTGCAACGTTACACTCCGGGAGTGTGCAGTGTTTAGGGAGATGCTCCAAAACCAATCCGAGTGCTTCTGCAGGTGCTCTTATGCTCAGAGCATTGCTGGGTCCCTGTTAGAGTAAACGGTGAGTATCACCTGAACATAGAAAAAGGGAACGTGTGAAGTAACCAGTAAAAAAATCTGTATTCAAATGAAATTTCACCAATCAGGAACCACAACTATGAATATCCTTTTTTACCAGTCCTAAATTAGTTTTGCTCCACAGATAGGTTTTTATTAACTTGTTTTTTGCTTGTGTATTCTGAATATTTCCTTTGTTTGTTATTTCATTATGTTTGCCACTCATGTGTTCTATTTAGGGTTGATAGCCAGAAATATTAGCACTATTGAGCGCTAACAACACTCAAGTTAAATCAATAGCTCTCCAATTCTAGCGCCCATATTACAAGTTGAAAGTAAAAAGTTATTGCTCAAGTGAAAGCCTCAGGCATGCTAAAATCTGGAGGTCTAACAGTGCGGCAGCTCTTAATCCCTGTCCTCATAGACTTTTATGGGGAACACAACAAACCCCTGTTCTGGGTTTGCTTGAGCGCTAGCCCGAAGGTGCACTAAGCCAAAGTTCGCTAACCCGATGTGCATTAAAGGGACAGTCTACACAAAAATGTGTATTGTTTAAAAAGATAGATAATGCCTTTACTACCCATTCTCCAGCTTTGCACAACCAACATTGTTAGATTTATATACTTAATAACATTTAAACTTCTAAATTTCTGCCTGTTTCAAAGGCTCTATTGACAGCCTCTAAATCACATGCTTTTATTTGCTTTTCACAACAGGAGACTGATAGTTCATGTGGGCCATATAGATAACAATTGGCTAGATTATGAGTTGTGCATTATGAGGGGTGCGTTGCTAACTTGCAGTTTATTCTCCCCGCTCACTTACCTGCAGCGCTGGTATTACGGGTTTTTATCAAAAAGAAGTGAGCGTAGAGCAAAATTGTGCTCCACACTGCACTCCAATACCAGCGCTGCTTAAGTGAGTGGTGATCTGGTTATATGTGCTTGTGCACGATTTCCCCATAGACATCAATGGGGAGAGCCAGCTGAAAAAAAGTCTAACACCTGCCAAAAAGCAGCGTAAAGCTCCTTAACGCAGACCCATTGATTCCTATGGGGAAACACATTTTATGTTTACACCTAACACCCTAACATGAACCCCGAGTCTAAACACCCCTAACCTTACACTTATTAACCCCTAATCTGCTGCCCCCGACATCGCCGACAGCTACATTATATTTATTAACCCCTAATCTGCCGCCCCAACATCGCCGCCACTATAATAAACATAATAACCCCTAAACCTGCATCGCAAACACTATTTAAATATTATTAACCCCTAATCTGCTGTCCCTGACATCGCTGCCACCTACCTACATTTATTAACCCCTAATCTGCCGCTTCCAACGTCGCCGTCACTATATTATATTTATTAACCCCTAAATCTAAGTCTAACCCTAACCCTAACATCTCCTAACTTAAATAATTCAAATAAATATAAAGAAAAATTCATATCATTAAATAAATAATTCCTATTTAAAACTAAATACTTACCTATAAAATAAACCCTAAACTAGCTACAATATAACTAATAGTTACATTGTAGCTAGCTTAGGGTTTATTTTTATTTTACAGGCAAGTTTGTATTTATTTTAACTATGTACAATAGTTACTAAATAGTTATTAACTATTTAATAACTACCTAGCTAAAATAAATACAAATTTAACTGTAAAATAAAACCTAACCTAAGTTACAATAACACCTAACACTACACTACAATTAAATAAATTCCCTACATTAAATACAACTAAATAAATTAAATTAAATTAGCTAAATTACCAAAAAAACAAGCACTAAATTACAGAAAATAGAAAATAAATTACAAGAACTTTAAACTAATTACACATAATCTAATAGCCCGATCAAAATAAAAAAAGCCCACCCAAAATAAAAAAAAACCTAGCCTAAACTAAACTTAAAAGTGCCTTTTGTGGGGCATTGCCCCAAAGAAATCAGCTCTTTTACCTGTAAAAAAAATACAAACAACCCCCCCAACAGTAAAACCCACCACCCACACAACCAACCCCCCAAATAAAAGCCTAACTAAAAAAACATAAGCTCCCCATTGCCCTGAAAAGGGCATTTGGATGGGCATTGTCCTTAATAGGACATTTAGCTCTATTGCATCCCAAAGCCCTAACCTAAAAAAAAAAAAACACCCAATACACCCTTAAAAAATCCTAACAATAACCCCCGAAGATTCACTTACCGGGAGAAGTCTTCATCCAAGCGGAGAAGTGGTCCTCTAGACGGGCAGAAGTGGTCCTCCAGATAGGCAGAAGTCTTCATCCAGACTGCATCTTCTATCTTCATCCTTCCGATGCAGAGCGGCTTCATCTTCAAGACATCCGGCGCAGAGCATTCTCTTCTTTTGATGGCTAACGATGAATGAAGGTTTCTTTAAATGATGTCATCCAAGATGGCATCCCTTGAATTCCGATTGGCTGATCGAATTCGATCAGCCAATCGGAATTAAGGTTGAAAAAATCCTATTGGCTGATGCAATCCTATTGGCTGATGTAATTTAAAGGTACCTTTAAATGACGTCATCCAAGATGGTGTCCCTTAGATTCCGATTGGCTGATAGAATTCTATCAGCCAATCGGAATTAAGGTTGAAAAAATCCTATTGGCTGATGCAATCAGTCAATAGGATTGAACATCAATCCTATTGGCTGATCCAATCAGCCAATAGGATTGAGTTTGCATTGTATTGGCTGCTCCAATCAGCCAATAGAATGCAAGCTCAATCCTATTGGCTGATTGGATCAGCCAATAAGATTGAAGCTCAATCCTATTGACTGATTGCATCAGCCAATAGGATTTTTTCAACCTTAATTCCGATTGGCTGATAGAATTCTATCAGCCAATCGGAATCTAAGGGACGCCATCTTGGATGACGTCTTTTAAAGGTACCTTTATTCAGCAAGAAGACGTCGTTGGAAGAGGATGCTCAGCGCCGGATGTCTTGAAGATGGATCCACTCAGCGCCCCATGGATGAAGATAGAAGATGCCGTCTGGATGAAGACTTCTGCCCGTCTGGTGGACCATTTCTGCCGGCTTCGTTGAGGACATCTTGCCGCTTGGATGAAGACTTCTCCCAGTAAGTGAATCTTCAGGAGTTAGTGTTAGGATTTTTTAAGGGTGTATTGGGTGGGGGTTTTTTTTAGGTTAGGGCTTTGGGCTGCAATAGATCTAAATGCCTTTTCAGGGCAATGGGGAGCTTAGGTTTTTTTAGTTAGGCTTTTATTTGGGGGGTTGGTTGTGTGGGTGGTGGGTTTTACTGTTGGGGGGTTGTTTGTATTTCTTTTTCAAGTAAAAGAGCTGATTTCTTTGGGACAATGCCCCACAAAAGGCCTTTTAAGGGCTATTGGTAGTTTAGTTTAGTTTAGGCTAGTTTTTTTTATTTTGGGTGTTTTTTTTTTAATTTTGATAGGGCTTTTAGATTAAGTGTAATTAGTTTAAAAATCTTGTAATTTGTTTTTTATTTTCTGTAATTTAGTGGGTTTTTTTTGTAATTTAGCTAATTATATTTAATTTATTTAATTGTATTTAATGTAGGGAATATATTTAACTGTAGTGTAGTGTTAGGTGTTATTGTAACTTAGGATAGGTTTTATTTTACAGGTAAATTTGTATTTATTTTAGCTAGGTAGTTATTAAATAGTTAATAACTATTTAGTAACTATTCTAACTAGTTAAAATAAATACAAACTTGTCTGTAAAATAAAAATAAACCCTAAGCTAGAAACAATGTAACTATTAGTTATATTGTAGCTAGCTTAGGGTTTATTTTACAGGTAAGTATTTAGTTTTAAATAGGAATTATTTAGTTAATGATAGGAATTTTTCTTTATCTTTATTTTAATTATATTTAAGTTAGGGGTGTAAGGTTTAGGGTTAGACTTAGATTTAGGGGTTAATAAATATAATATAGTGGCGGCGATGTTGGGGGCGGCAGATTAGGAGTTAATAAATGTAGGTAGGTGGCGGCGATGTTAGGGATGGCAGATTAGGGGTTATTAATATTTAAATAGTGTTTGCGAGGCGGGAGTGTGGCGTTTTAGGGGTTAATATGTTTATTCTAGTGGCGGCGATGTCCGGAGCAGCAGATTAGGGGTTAAAAATGTTATTTTAGTGTTTGCGATGCGGGAGGGCCTCGGTTTAGGGGTTAATAGGTAGTTTATGGGTGTTAGTATACTTTTTAGCACTTTAGTTATGAGTTCTATGCTACAGCTTTGTAGCGTAAAACTCATAACTACTGACTTTAAAATGCGTTAGGAATCTTGGCGGTAGAGGGTGTACCGCTCACTTTTTGGCCTCCCAGGCAAACTCGTAATACAGGCGCTATTAAAGTCCCATAGAAAAAAGTCTTTACGAAATTTATGTAAGTTGATTTGCAGTAAGGCCAAAAAAGTGTGCGGTACACCTATGCCTGCAATATAGTAATAGCAGCGGGCGTAAAAAAGCAGCGTTAGGACCTGTTAATGCTGCTTTTTTACCTTAATGCACAACTCGTAATCTAGCCGAAAGTGTTCACGCCTGGGAAGTTATTTAAGAGTTAGCACAACACAGTACTTATTGCAAGTCAATAGATAATAAATAAATAGTCATGTGATCAGGGGGCTGACAGAAGATGCTTAGATACAAGGTAATCACAGAGGTAAAAACAATAAAAATTCAATTGTAGATTCTCCTATGTAGAATTAGATTAAAAAGCATTGTTCTTGATTTAGAAGAAAATGTCCAGATGGGATACACCCAAGGGTTTTAAAGGAAGGCACTGTCATAGCCAAATCTCTGCTCTTTTTCAGACTTGTCATACTCATTCATAGTACCCCAGGACTAGTATAAAGCCAATGTGATGCCACTTTTTAAAAATTGTAGCAGGGCTGATCCAGGAAGCTATAGACCAGTAAGCCTGATGTTATTAATGGGAAGATACTGGAAGGGATTATAAAGGATTATATTGAATAGTATATTCAGGAAAACAAAATTATGAGTTCAAATCAGCATGAGTAAAACATCATGTTAAACAAATTAATTAGATTCTATAAGGAGGCAGCAAATATATAGATAAAGGTGAATCAGTTGATGGGATTTAATTGGATTTTGCTAAAGCTTTTGATACAGTGCCGCATGAGAGATTATTGAACATAGTTAAGGGCCTTGAAATAGCTGAAAATGTTAGCTCATGGATAAATAACTGGATAAAGAGAGGAAGCAATGTGTTGTAGTAAATGGATCATACTCAGAATGGACAAAAGTAATTAGAGGGATCCTCAAAGGATTGATTGGTGTTGGGCCCTGTTTTTAATATTTTAATAAATTACACGAAGGAAGGATTAAATAGCATCTCTATTTTTGCAGCTGATACAAAACTGTGTAAGGTAATTAGGTCAGTGCAGAATGTAATTGCTTTGCAAGGGGATTTACAATAATATGCAGGCTACCTATTATTTAAATAATAACAAACTAAAAATAAGTGTGCAATGCAAGGCAGAGGCTTCTAAGACCACTAGCATTTATTGAAAGAGGCATAGAGGCAAGGAAAGAAAGCATAATTCTGTCACTGTATAAATCTCTGGTAAGACCTCATCTTGAGTATGGAGTGCAGTTCTGGGGACCAATTTTAATAAGGGAGATTGCAGAATTAAAAAAGGCCAGAGAAGGACTACAAAACTAATAAGGGGATAGGAGGATTTGAAATATTAAAGGGACAGTACACTGTAAAATTGTTTTTCCATTAATGTATTTTAAATGACTTGTTATTGTTATACCAACTGCAGAGTATAAAATATTTGAGAAATTCCATTTTTATGCTTATTTGTGTATATGAAGTAGCTGATGTTGTGCTTTGAAACCACAGCCTATTACAATGGGTTGAACTTAAAGGTGATATCAGATCTCATTATGTTCTAAGTTTGTGTACACAGACTTGGTTCCTTATCTTTTATTTGGTTGGAATACCAAAGCTCAATACATAGAGAGTACAATGGAAAATTATCATTTTATTACTTAACTATCCTGCATCCCACTGAGAGTGTAATCTCTTCTGCCGGCTGTGTATACTTAGGCTATTCAATAGCCTATACGCCAGTATTAATTTGTTCAGTGTAGGTGGCGATACCACATGCTAAATCAGCTATTTCAAATGCTGAAATAGGAGTAAAGGAGCTAATTGTAACCAATTTAATACACTCTAGCAGGTTAAAAGGATCATTGGGAATAATTTAAAGGGAGAATTTTTTGGGGTGAACTGTCCCTTTAAGAGAGGCTATCTAAAATGGGTCTGTTTACTCTAGAAAATAAAGCATTTGAGATGTGAAATGATTACTTTATGTAAATGTATTCAAGGCCTATGTACAAAGATGATAGAAGAGCTATTTATTTCAAGGTAGATGTTTGTGACACAAGGTCACAATGTAAGACTAGAAGAAAGAGATTTAATCTCCAGCAAAAAAAACTCACGGTAAGAACAATCAATCATATTATGAAGCATTTTGCCAAAGGAGGTAGTAACTGCCAATATCTAAGATGCATTTAAAAATGGCTTAAACATATTTCTAGCTAAAAACAGAATTCAGTGATATCATTGTTTGTGTTAATTGTTTAATGTAATTTTAATTGTCAGCTTCTTTAGTGGAAATCAGGCAGTCTCTGTATAGGTTGAACTTGACAGACCTCTGTCTTCTTTCAACCTCTTCTACTATGTTGCTATGTTATGTTACTATTTATATATATATATATATATATATATATATATATATATATATATATATATATATATATATATATATATATATATATATATAAAATACCGTCCAAAGTACAGTGTTACCCTCCTATGGGCATCTGCCTGGGTGCAAGCATGCAATGAATATTCCTGGACAAACGGATGCACTCTCAGGTCTTTTAGTGAAGAAAAATTAACAATCTTTAATGGAACGTTTTCAGGGACTTCCTCCCCATCATCAGCCCTGGTTGATGATGGGAAGGAAGTCCCTGAAAACGTTCCATTAAAGATTGTTAATTTTTCTTCACTAAAAGACCTGAGAGTGCATCCGTTTGTCCAGGAATATATATATATATATATATATATATATACAGAGTTAGTACAGCGCTTATGAGAACAGTGGAATTTAACACTTATATCAGTCACACCAGTCTTTAGTTCATCCACAGTTCCTTAAATCCCGTATGGGAAGAAGGGGTACCCTTCAACAACAAAAAAAAAGAGAGGGAGCACGCACAGAGCCAGAGATAACATCTGTGTAGTATATTGAGTGAACAACAGGCAAAATAAAGACATAAACATACTTACATGTGAAGTCCTCAACATACAGTATATGAGGTATGATGTCAGCGTATCAGAATCAAAATGCTGTGCTCCTAGCTGATTTCTGACCACAGGTACTGTTACTCTTTAAAGATCATCTTGGGCTCTCACCACTTCAGTTGAAAGAACTGCAGTTGAGGACTTTACATGTGAGTGTATTTTTCTCTTTATTTTGACTGTTATATATAAAACAACAAAAAAATATTGGTGCACATCCAACCACTTAAGTCCACTCTTTCATGGCATATTTGTATATGCTTCTGTCTGCCAAATATACTTACATAGCTTCTAATAAGATTGGGATCAACATCTCGCAATAATATTGGCTTATATTTGAGCTGCAAAAACAAATTTACTTTTATCTGCTAAATATACTTACATAGTTCAAATAAAATTGGGATTAACATCTCACAATAATATTGACTTATATTTATGCTGCAAAAAGCCAAAGGGGAGGGATTTGGTCAGCTCCCTATTTCAGAGATACAACAAAGGGGTAGACATGACTTGCTGCAGTGTGGAAAATGGTTAGTGTTAGGACCAGTCTATATGGGACACCTTGTAAGTGGTGACTGGCTTAGCAGAATATGATCATATTGTGTGACTAAGATCCCATTTCATTTAAAGTCATTTATACAGCAAAAAATTTTTTTGCAGCATAAATATAAGTCAATATTATTGTGAGATGTTAATCCCAATTTTATTTGAACTATGTAAGTATATTTAGCAGATAGAAGTATATTTGTTTTTGCAGCTTAAATATAAGCCAATATTATTGCGAGATGTTTATCCCAATCTTATTAGAAGCTATGTAAGTATATTTGGCAGACAGAAGCATATACAAATATGCTGTGAAAGAGTGGACTTAAGTGGTTGGATGTGCACCAATATTTTTTGTTGTTTTGTAATTGTTTTGGTCACTTTGGTAGCACTCCCACAATATGTGTGTTAAGATTAAACAGTCCTTTTGTGGTGTGCTTAACCAAAAAAAACCTTTGTTGTGTATGTATATATATATATATATATATATATATATATATATATATATATATATATATATATATATATATGGAAATCAGGAGACAGCACTCACTGGTCTTGACAATACTGGATATATTCAGTGACGTTTCGGGGAATACACCCCTTCATCAGACCAGAGTACATAGAATGAAGCAAACATTTATACTGTTCCATAAGACCCTCCCCCAGTGTGAAATTGCGCCAAAATTGTTGCCATGGCAACCACCAAGTGTCAACAAACCCCATACAAATGAAAAACAAATGAATTAAAAAAACAAAATATACCACAATATACCAAATAAGTGAACATTGCAACCATGTACATATACAGAGCAAGTGGGAATCATAATGCAAACGGTAGATACAATTAAAGATCAAACAGAATATCAATAGAAAAAAGTATTCAGCATAGATAGATGTTATCAATGGGCAGCAGTTAACAGGACCAATGAGCAATGCTTAGATTAAACATTTCATTACAGGCTTATACTGAGCAAGCAATATATACATATACAGGGCATACTATCCCCATCATACAGGCAGGTAGACAAGATAGCGGAACGACTATAAGTAGAAATCACACAGCAGGCACACATTAGCATATATTAGCAGGGGGTGTCCAAGGTATATGTATTGGGACTTATCTCATTACTATCAATGTAGCGCTGGCAGGAAGAGGGGCTTTCAAGGCACATGAACATGGAGTAACCAGTAAAACACTCTATGCATACAGATAAGGAGAAGATACATACCTGATGGGTTTAGAGGGATATAGCTCCGCGGAGAGTTGTGTGTGTTACCGGAGATGCAATAAGCTTGGAGTACTGCACATGCGTATCGCAATTAAGCAATGCCCCTAAGGCTATCGCTATGTGAAAGTTAATTGGTTAGAGGAGACAAGCCCCTATGTTGTCAACAGGCAACAAACAGCTAAAGACAGCAGCAAGAGCAGCTGGAAAAAGAGATCACTGGATACGCATAGCCAGAGATTGTAAGGAACACCCTTACACGGTGTAAAAATTCATATGGGGAAAGTAAAAATTCATATGGGGGAAGAAAAATAACTCATATGGGGAAAGTAAAAATAACTGATCTGCTATATATAGCACAGACACAGTCCCTAACACGGTCAAATGCAGGAATATTGAGCTAATCAATAGTTGGTAGATCCATTAGCACCGGATGGTAAACGGAAGAATTAATCAAGGGGGCATATTGTACAGAAGAGTACATGCACAGTGGATAAAAAAGTACATGTATAGTATATCAAAAAAGCTAATTTTGAGTTTACAAAAAGCCAAATTTGATTAAAAAATAAACAATTAACCTATTGTATTAAAACAAGGGTGGAAAAAGGCACACACAACACAACTCAAGGGATTGCTATGTATACTCCAAATGCATTAAAAATACACAAAAGATATATATGATATAAGATATAGTATGCGGTCATATCCAAATGTCCAATGGCTAAATACACAATGTAAGGCAACCTCCGTTATATGACACACCAAAAAATTTTTTTAAACAGGTATTCATATAAACAAACCCAATAGATAGCAGTTATATACATAGACATAGAATTCAATGTCAAATGCCCACGTTTGGGTCTTAAGGATGAAACCAGGTAATCAATGTCCACACTATCCAAAAGCAATGGAGAACATCAGAAAGTCAAAAAATAAGTCAAATGATAAGTAAACGACAATTGTTTCTGTGAACTAACCACAGAGAGTAAACACAGTGTTTACAGGGAACAAAAAGGTGGTACCTGTGTCTTCTGATGTCACAAGAAGCAATGCCAGTCGATACTCATGTTAAGGCTGTGTGGGTGGACTGTGTTCAATTTATAAATCCATTCAGCCTCTCTACGGAGTAGTAGCTTGTCACGGTCCCCCCCACGGTTTAGCGGTGGGATGTGGTCAATCAGCTTGAACCTAAGATCAGATACCATGTGGCCCATCTCCAAAAAGTGCCTGGCAACGGGTTGGTCACTCTTCCCCTTATCGATGGCTGCTTGTATGGCATTTCTGTGATTCGCCATCCTCTTTTTATGTCATCAGAAGTTTTTCCAATGTAGAATAAACCACAATTGCAGTTTAGCATGTATATCACATATTGTGTGGTACACGTAAGGTAATGTTTAATTTTAAACAACTCATTTGTGTGAGGATGTCGGAATTAACTGCCTTGGAGCATTGAATTGCACGTCACACAACTGGGGCACTTGAATGATCCTTTTTTTGATTTGCGAAGGCCGGGGCCATATTGGAGCCCATAATTGAATCAGATGCATCATTACCATACCATGGGTATGGCCCTCCAAGAATTGGTTACAAGAGAGGGAGGAATTTAAAAGACATACTGATGAAAACTGACCCCATTAACAGTTACAGTAAAAAAAAACGACCCACTAAAAAAGGATCATTCAAGTGCCCCAGTTGTGTGACGTGCAATTCAATGCTCCAAGGCAGTTAATTCTGACATCCTCACACGAATGAGTTGTTTAAAATTAAACATTACCTTACGTGTACCACACAATATGTGATATACATGCTAAACTGCAATTGTGGTTTATTCTACATTGGAAAAACTTCTGATGACATAAAAAAGAGGATGGCGAATCACAGAAGTGCCATACGAGCAGCCATCGATAAATTGAACACAGTCCACCCACACGGCCTTAACATGAGTATCGACTGGCATTGCTTCTTGTGACATCAGAAGACACAGGTACCACCTTTTTGTTCCCTGTAAACACTGTGTTTACTCTCTGTGGTTAGTTCACAGAAACAATTGTGGTTTACTTATCATTTGACTTATTTTTTGACTTTCTGATGTTCTCCATTGCTTTTGGATATTGTGGACATTGATTACCTGGTTTCATCCTTAAGACCCAAACGTGGGCATTTTACATTGAATTCTATGTCTATGTATATACCTGCTATCTATTGGGTTTGTTTATATGAATACCTGTTTAAAAATTTTTTTTTGGTGTGTCATATAACGGAGGTTGCCTTACATTGTGTATTTAACCTTTGGACATTTGGATATGACCGCATACTATATCTTATATCTTATATATATCTTTTGTGTATTTTTTATGCATTTGGAGTATACATAGTGATCCCTTGAGTTGTGTTGTGTGTGCCTTTTTCCACCCTTGTTTTAATACAATAGGTTAATTGTTTATTTTTTAATCAAATTTGGCTTTTTGTAAACTCAAAATTTGCTTTTTTGATATACTATACATGTACTTTTTTATCCACTGTGCATGTACTCTTCTGTACAATATGCCCCC
This sequence comes from Bombina bombina, assembly GCF_027579735.1. Classification (NCBI taxonomy): domain Eukaryota; kingdom Metazoa; phylum Chordata; class Amphibia; order Anura; family Bombinatoridae; genus Bombina; species Bombina bombina. The sequence continues at coordinate 1,002,553,938 of NC_069501.1, forward strand.
TTGATTAATTCTTCCATTTACCATCCGGTGCTAATGGATCTACCAACTATTGATTAGCTCAATATTCCTGCATTTGACCGTGTTAGGGACTGTGTCTGTGCTATATATAGCAGATCAGTTATTTTTACTTTCCGCATATGAGTTATTTTTACTTTCCCCATATGAATTTTTACTTTCCCCATATGAATTTTTACACCGTGTAAGGGTGTTCCTTACAATCTCTGGCTATGCGTATCCAGTGATCTCTTTTTCCAGCTGCTCTTGCTGCTGTCTTTAGCTGTTTGTTGCCTGTTGACAACATAGGGGCTTGTCTCCTCTAACAAATTAACTTTCACATAGCGATAGCCTTAGGGGCGTTGCTTAATTGCTATACGCATGTGCAGTACTCCAAGCTTATTGTATCTCCGGTAACACACACAACTCTCTGCGGAGCTATATCCCTCTAAACCCATCAGGTATTTATCTTCTCCTTATCTGTATGCATAGAGTGTTTTACTGGTTACTCCATGTTCATGTGCCTTGATAGCCCCTCTTCCTGCCAGCGCTACATTGATACTAATGAGATAAGTCCCAATACATATACCTTGGACACCCCCTGCTAATATATGCTAATGTATGCCTGCAGTGTGATTTCTACTTATAGTCGTTCCGCTATCTTGTCTACCTGCCTGTATGATGGGGATAGTATGCCCTGTATATGTATATATTGCTTGCTCAGTATAAGCCTGTAATGAAATGTTTAATCTAAGCATTGCTCATTGGTCCTGTTAACTGCTGCCCATCCATAACATCTATCTATGCTGAATACTTTTTTCTATTGATATTCTGTTTGATCTTTAATTGTATCTACCATTTGCATTATGATTCCCACTTGCTCTGTATATGTACATGGTTGCAATGTTCACTTATTTGGTATATTGTGGTATATTTTGTTTTTTTAATTCATTTGTTTTTCATTTGTATGGGGTTTGTTGACACTTGGTGGTTGCCATGGCAACAATTTTGGCGCAATTTCACACTGGGGGAGTATAAATGTTTGCTTCATTCTATGTACTCTGGTCTGATGAAGGGGTGTATTCCCCGAAACGTCACTGAATAAATCCAGTATTGTCAAGACCAGTGAGTGCTGTCTCCTGATTTCCATATTCTACACCATATTCTAGCACCCTGGCATTTGGAACTAAAGTGTTAGTGAGAGTGCACCTGCCAATACCTGCTGTATATATATATATATATATATATATATTAAAGTGTTGGCATTCACAGTAGACATGTGCGGTTCGTTTCGGATTAATTCGGAAATTCGGTAAATTCGGTAAATTCGGAGATTCGGATCGATTCGGATTTCCGAATTAAAATACTTCCGAATCTACCGAATGAATCCGAAATAGCTGCCGTATCTCCGAATAAATACGAATTAGCTCGGTAAAATTCGGCATTTCCCCATAGGAAACAATGGGAGTTTCGGCTGAAAAAAAACTAACACTGCAGCCCCATTGTTTCCTATGGGGAAACACTAAGTCTGCACCTAACACCCTAACATGTACCCCGAGTCTCTAAACACCCCTAATCTAACACTTATTAACCCCTAATCTGCCGCCCCCGATATCGCTGACACCTGCATTATTTTATTAACCCCTAATCTGCCGACCGAATATCGCCGCCACCTACATTATAACTATTAACCCCTAATCTGCTGTCCCTAACACCGCCGACCCCTACATTATAGTTATTAACCCCTAATCTGCCCCCCCAACGTCGCCGCAATCTAACTACAAGTATTAACCCCTAATCTGCCGACCCGATATCGCCGCCACCTACATTATAGCTATTAACCCCTAATCTGCTGTCCCTAACACCGCCGACCCCTACATTATAGTTATTAACCCCTAATCTGCCCCCCCAACGTCGCCGCAATCTAACTACAAGTATTAACCCCTAATCTGCCGACCCGATATCGCCGCCGCCTACATTATAGCTATTAACCCCTAATCTGCTGTCCCTAACACCGCCGACCCCTACATTATAGTTATTAACCCCTAATCTGCCCCCCCCAACGTCGCCGCAATCTAACTACAAGTATTGACCCCTAATCTGCCGACCCGATATCGCCGCCGCCTACATTATAGCTATTAACCCCTAATCTGCTGTCCCTAACACCGCCGACCCCTACATTATAGTTATTAACCCTAATCTGCCCCCCCCCCCCAACGTCGCCACAATCTAACTACAAGTATTAACCCCTAATCTGCCGACCGCAAATCGCCGCAACTATAATAAATGTATTAACCCCTAAACCGCCGCACTCCCGCCTCGCAAACACTATAATACATTTTATTAACCCCTAATCTGCCCTCCCTAACATCGCCGCCACCTACCTACAATTATTAACCCCTAATCTCCCGCCCCCAACGTCGCCGCTACTATAATAAGGTTATTAACCCCTAAACCTAAGTCTAACCCTAACACTAACACCCCCTAACTTAAATATAATTTAAATAAAACGAAATAAATTTACTATAGTTAAATAAATGAATCCTATTTAAAACTAAAGACTTACCTGTAAAATAAACCCTAAGATAGCTGCAATATAACTAATAGTTACATTGTAGCTATTTTAGGATTTATATGTATTTTACAGGCAACTTTGTATTTATTTTAACTAGGTACAATAGTTATTAAATAGTTAATAACTATTTAATAACTACCTAGCTAAAATAAATACAAATTTACCTGTAAAATAAATCCTAACCTAAGTTACAATTACACCTAACACTACACTATCATTAAATAAATGAATCATATTTAAAACTAAATACTTACCTGTAAAATAAACCCTAATATAGCTGCAATATAACTAATAGTTAAATTGTTGCTATTTTAGCATTTATATTTATTTTACAGGCAACTTTGTATTTATTTTAACTAGGTACAATGGCTATTAAATAGTTATTGACTAATTAATAGCTACCTAGTTAAAATAATTACAAAATTACCTGTAAAATAAATCCTAACCTAAGTTACAATAAAACCTAACACTACACTATCATTAAATAAATTAACTACAAGTACCTACAATTATCTACAATTAAATAAGTACAAAACCCCCCCACTAAATTACAAAAAATAAAAAACCACTAAATTACAAAAAATAAAAAAATATTACAATAATTTTAAACTAATTACACCTAATCTAAGCCCCCTAATAAAATAACAAAGCCCCCCAAAATAAAAAAAAATGCCCTACCCTATACTAAATTACAAAAGTTAACAGCTCTATTACCTTACCAGCCCTGAACAGGGCCCTTTCCGGGGCATGCCCCAAAGAAAACAGCTCTTTTGCCTGTTAAAAAAAAAACACAATCCCCCCCCCACATTACAACCCACCACCCACATACCCCTACTCTAACCCAAACCCCCCTTAAATAAACCTAACACTACCCCCCTGAAGATCTCCCTACCTTGAGTCGTGTTCACCCAGCCGGGCCGAAGTTTTCATCCGATGGGGCAGAAGAGGACATCCAGACCGGCAGAAGTCTTCATCCAAGCGGGGCAAGAAGAGGTCTTCCATCCATCAGAAATGTACAAAAAAACAAAAAAACACTAAATTAGCAAAAATAATAAAATATTACAATAATTTTAAACTAATTACACCTAATCTAAGCCCCCTACTAGCTATTAATATAGCTACAATATAACTAATAGTTACATTGTAGCTATTTTAGGATTTATATTTATTTTACAGGCAACTTTGTATTTATTTTAACTAGAACTATTTAATAACTACCTAGCTAAAATAAATACAAATTTACCTGTAAAATAAACCCTAACCTAAGTTACAATTACACCTAACACTACACTGTCATTAAATTAACTAAATAAATTAATCCTATATAAAACTAAATACTTACCTGTAAAATAAACCCTAATATAGCTACAATATAACTAATAGTTACATTGTAGCTATTTTAGCATTTATATTTATTTTACAGGCAACTTTGTATTTATTTTAACTAGGTACAATAGCTATTAAATAGATATTTACTGTTTAATAGCTACCTAGTTAAAATAATTACAAAATTACCTGTAAAATAAATCCTAACCTAAGTTACTATTAAACCTAACACTACACTATCATTAAATAAATTAACTACAAGTACCTACAATTAAATACAATGAAATAAACTAAACTAAAGTACAAAAAAAACAAACACTAAATTACAAAAAATAAAAAAAATTACAAGAATTTTAAACTAATTACACCTAATCTAAGCCCCCTAATAAAATAACAAAGCCCCCCAAAATAAAAAAATGCCCTACCCTATACTAAATTACAAAAGTAATCAGCTCTATTACCTTACCAGCCCTGAACAGGGCCTTTTGCGGGGCATGCCCCAAAGAAAACAGCTCTTTTGCCTGTAAAAAAAAACACAATACCCCCCCCCCACATTACAACCCACCACCCACATACCCCTACTCTAACCCAAACCCCCCTTAAATAAACCTAACACTACCCCCCTGAAGATCTCTCTACCGTGTCTTCACCCAGCGGGCCGAAGTCTTCATCCGATCGGGCAGAAGAGGACATCCAGACCGGCAGAAGTCTTCATCCAAGCGGGGCAAGAAGAGGTCTTCCATCCATCAGAAGTCTTGATCCAGGCGGCATCTTCTCTGTTCATCCATCGGGAGCGGAGCGGCAGCATCCTGAAGACATCCCACGCAGAGCAGTGACTGTACCTTTAAGTGACGTCATCCAAGATGGCGTCCCTTGAATTCCGATTGGCTGATAGGATTCTATCAGCCAATCGGAATTAAGGTAGGAAAAATCTGATTGGCTGATTCAATCAGCCAATCAGATTCAAGTTCAATCCGATTGGCTGATGGAATCAGCCAATCAGATTGACCTCGCATTCTATTGGCTGTTCCGATCAGCCAATAGAATGCAAGCTCAATCTGATTGGCTGATTGGAGCACGTTTTTGAAGCTGGCCTAAGGTAGCCCTTCTGTGAACTCTGGTTACAAATATAGTCTATATCTGAGAAGTCTATATCTGAGCATGTTTAACATATATCTAAAAAATCTTCTATTGAACTTGAATCTGAATCGGATTGAACTTGAATCTGATTGGCTGATTGAATCAGCCAATCAGATTTTTCCTACCTTAATTCCGATTGGCTGATAGAATCCTATCAGCCAATCGGAATTCAAGGGACGCCATCTTGGATGACGTCACTTAAAGGTACAGTCACCTAGTCGTCGGATCAAGAAAGAAGAGGATGCTCTGCGTGGGATGTCTTCAGGATGCTGCCGCTCCGCTCCGGATGGATGAACAGAGAAGATGCCGCCTGGATCAAGACTTCTGATGGATGGAAGACCTCTTCTTGCCCCGCTTGGATGAAGACTTCTGCCGGTCTGGATGTCCTCTTCTGCCCGATCGGATGAAGACTTCGGCCCGCTGGGTGAAGACACGGTAGAGAGATCTTCAGGGGGGTAGTGTTAGGTTTATTTAAGGGGGGTTTGGGTTAGAGTAGGGGTATGTGGGTGGTGGGTTGTAATGTGGGGGGGGGTATTGTGTTTTTTTTTACAGGCAAAAGAGCTGTTTTCTTTGGGGCATGCCCCGCAAAAGGCCCTGTTCAGGGCTGGTAAGGTAATAGAGCTGATTACTTTTGTAATTTAGTATAGGGTAGGGCATTTTTTTATTTTGGGGGGCTTTGTTATTTTATTAGGGGGCTTAGATTAGGTGTAATTAGTTTAAAATTCTTGTAATTTTTTTTATTTTTTGTAATTTAGTGTTTGTTTGTTTTTTACTTTAGTTTAGTTTATTTCATTGTATTTAATTGTAGGTACTTGTAGTTAATTTATTTAATGATAGTGTAGTGTTAGGTTTAATAGTAACTTAGGTTAGGATTTATTTTACAGGTAATTTTGTAATTATTTTAACTAGGTAGCTATTAAACAGTAAATATCTATTTAATAGCTATTGTACCTAGTTAAAATAAATACAAAGTTGCCTGTAAAATAAATATAAATGCTAAAATAGCTACAATGTAACTATTAGTTATATTGTAGCTATATTAGGGTTTATTTTACAGGTAAGTATTTAGTTTTATATAGGATTAATTTATTTAGTTAATTTAATGACAGTGTAGTGTTAGGTGTAATTGTAACTTAGGTTAGGGTTTATTTTACAGGTAAATTTGTATTTATTTTAGCTAGGTAGTTATTAAATAGTTATTAACTATTTAATAGCTATTGTACCTAGTTAAAATAAATACAAAGTTGCCTGTAAAATAAATATAAATCCTAAAATAGCTACAATGTAACTATTAGTTATATTGTAGCTATATTAATAGCTAGTAGGGGGCTTAGATTAGGTGTAATTAGTTTAAAATTATTGTAATATTTTATTATTCTTGCTAATTTAGTGTTTGTTTATTTTTTTGTACTTTTCTGATGGATGGAAGACCTCTTCTTGCCCCGCTTGGATGAAGACTTCTGCCGGTCTGGATGTCCTCTTCTGCCCCATCGGATGAAAACTTCGGCCCGGCTGGGTGAACACGACTCAAGGTAGGGAGATCTTCAGGGGGGTAGTGTTAGGTTTATTTAAGGGGGGTTTGGGTTAGAGTAGGGGTATGTGGGTGGTGGGTTGTAATGTGGGGGGGGGGGGTATTGTGTTTTTTTTTAACAGGCAAAAGAGCTGTTTTCTTTGGGGCATGCCCCGCAAAAGGCCCTGTTCAGGGCTGGTAAGGTAATAGAGCTGTTAACTTTTGTAATTTAGTATAGGGTAGGGCATTTTTTTTTATTTTGGGGGGCTTTGTTATTTTATTAGGGGGCTTAGATTAGGTGTAATTAGTTTAAAATTCTTGTAATATTTTTTTATTTTTTTGTAATTTAGTGGGGGGGTTTTTGTACTTTAGTTTAGTTTTTTTAATTGTATTTAATTGTAGGTACTTGTAGTTAATTTATTTAATGATAGTGTAGTGTTAGGTTTAATAGTAACTTAGGTTAGGATTTATTTTACAGGTAATTTTGTAATTATTTTAACTAGGTAGCTATTAAACAGTAAATATCTATTTAATAGCTATTGTACCTAGTTAAAATAAATACAAAGTTGCCTGTAAAATAAATATAAATGCTAAAATAGCTACAATGTAACTATTAGTTATATTGTAGCTATATTAGGGTTTATTTTACAGGTAAGTATTTAGTTTTATATAGGATTAATTTATTTAGTTAATTTAATGACAGTGTAGTGTTAGGTGTAATTGTAACTTAGGTTAGGGTTTATTTTACAGGTAAATTTGTATTTATTTTAGCTAGGTAGTTATTAAATAGTTATTAACTATTTAATAGCTATTGTACCTAGTTAAAATAAATACAAAGTTGCCTGTAAAATAAATATAAATCCTAAAATAGCTACAATGTAACTATTAGTTATATTGAAGCTATATTAATAGCTAGTCGGGGGCTTAGATTAGGTGTAATTAGTTTAAAATTATTGTAATATTTTATTATTTTTGGTAATTTAGTGTTTGTTTGTATTTTGGTACTTGTATGATGGATGGAAGACCTCTTCTTGCCCCGCTTGGATGAAGACTTCTGCCGGTCTGGATGTCCTCTTCAGCCCCATCGGATGAAGACTTCGGCCCGGCTGGGTGAACACGACTCAAGGTAGGGAGATCTTCAGGGGGGTAGTGTTAGGTTTATTTAAGGGGGGTTTGGGTTAGAGTAGGGGTATGTGGGTGGTGGGTTGTAATGTGGGGGGGGGGATTGTGTTTTTTTTTTACAGGCAAAAGAGCTGTTTTCTTTGGGGCATGCCCCGCAAAGGGCCCTGTTCAGGGCTGGTAAGGTAATAGAGCTGTTAACTTTTGTAATTTAGTATAGGGTAGGGCATTTTTTTTATTTTGGGGGGCTTTGTTATTTTATTAGGGGGCTTAGATTAGGTGTAATTAGTTTAAAATTCTTGTAATATTTTTTTATTTTTTGTAATTTAGTGTTTGTTTTTTTTTGTAATTTAGTGGGGGGTTTTTGTACTTTAGTTTATTTAATTGTAGATAATTGTAGGTACTTGTAGTTAATTTATTTAATGACAGTGTAGTGTTAGGTTTAATTGTAACTTAGGTTAGGATTTATTTTACAGGTAATTTTGTAATTATTTTAACTAGGTAGCTATTAATTAGTCAATAACTATTTAATAGCTTTTGTACCTAGTTAAAATAAATACAAAGTTGCCTGTAAAATAAATATAAATGCTAAAATAGCTACAATGTAACTATTAGTTATATTGCAGCTATCTTAGGGTTTATTTTACAGGTAAGTATTTTGTTTTAAATATGATTCATTTATTTAGTTAATTTAATGATAGTGTAGTGTTAGGTGTAATTGTAACTTAGGTTAGGATTTATTTTACAGGTAAATTTGTATTTCTTTTAGCTAGGTAGCTGTTAAATAGTTATTAACTATTTAATAACTATTGTACCTAGTTAAAATAAATACAAAGTTGCCTGTAAAATACATATAAATCCTAAAATAGCTACAATGTAACTATTAGTTATATTGCAGCTATCTTAGGGTTTATTTTACAGGTAAGTCTTTAGTTTTAAATAGGATTCATTTATTTAACTATAGTAAATTTATTTCGTTTTATTTAAATTATATTTAAGTTAGGGGGTGTTAGTGTTAGGGTTAGACTTAGGTTTAGGGGTTAATAACCTTATTATAGCAGCGGCGACGTTGGGGGCGGGAGATTAGGGGTTAATAATTGTAGGTAGGTGGCGGCGATGTTAGGGAGGGCAGATTAGGGGTTAATAAAATGTATTATAGTGTTTGCGAGGCGGGAGTGCGGCGGTTTAGGGGTTAATACATTTATTATAGTTGCAGCGATTTGCGGTCGGCAGATTAGGGGTTAATACTTGTAGTTAGATTGTGGCGACGTTGGGGGGGGCAGATTAGGGGTTAATAACTATAATGTAGGGGTCGGCGGTGTTAGGGACAGCAGATTAGGGGTTAATAGCTATAATGTAGGCGGCGGCGATATCGGGTCGGCAGATTAGGGGTTAATACTTGTAGTTAAATTGCGGCGACGTTGGGGGAGGTAGATTAGGGGTTAATAACTATAATGTAGGGGTCGGCGGTGTTAGGGACAGCAGATTAGGGGTTAATAGCTATAATGTAGGCGGCGGCGATATCGGGTCGGCAGATTAGGGGTTAATACTTGCAGTTAGATTGCGGCGACGTTGGGGGGGGCAGATTAGGGGTTAATAACTATAATGTAGGGGTCGGCGGTGTTAGGGACAGCAGATTAGGGGTTAATAGCTATATTGTAGGTTGCGGCGATATCCGATCGGCAGATTAGGGGTTAAATAATGTTATTATAGGGTTTGCGATGTGGGGGGGCCTCGGTTTAGTGGTTCATAGGTAGTTTATGGGTGTTAGTGACTTAGTGTACTAAATGGGTGTTAGTGTACTAAAAACATACCGAATTTCGGAACGGAATAGAACCGAATTCAGCCGAATCCGAATAAATCCGAAACGAATTTATTCGGATCCGAATAAATCCGAAACGAATTTATTCAAATTTTGCCGAATCCGATTCGATCCGAAACGAAATTTGAAAAGTCCGAATCGATCCGAACCGAAAACGAACCGAATTTTTTAGCCGTGCACATGTCTAATTCACAGATCAGTAATATTGTTGTCTTCTTGACAAGTTTTATTGTTCTCAATTTAGAGTGCACAATACACAGTGGTAATTGTACATTTTTGCAGTTGGTACATTGCTCTTTATTATTCCTGAGGCCTTTTTATATTTGCTGTGTAACTTTTAAACTGTGTAAAAAAACAAACAAAAAACTGTGTATATGTAAAGCTTCTGTTTTCATTTGTGTAAGCTTAAAGTGAAGGTAAAATTTGATGAATGAAAGCCCGGTTTTTAAAAATACTATTAAAAACAGGGGCACTTTCATTCATCAAAGTTTAGAAAGCAGCAGTTTTGTTTAAAATCTTACCTTTGTTCTTTTCACAGCCAGAGCAGCTTCCCCCACCCGGAGATCCTCTCTTCACACATCATCAATGACTAATCCGGCTTCCTCCAATCACGGCATGGCCTCAGGCAATGACTCCCCTGGGGGGAAAGCCGTGATTGGAGGAAGCCAGATTAGTCATTGATGATGTGTGAAGAGAGGATCTCCGGTGGGGGAAGCTGCTCTGGTTGTGAAAAGAACAAAGGTAAGTTTTTAAACAAAATGGCTGCTTTCTAAACTTTGATGAATGAAAGTGCCCCTGTTTTAAATAGTATTTTTAAAAAACGGGCTTTCATTCATCAAAGTTCACCTTTACTTTAATCCAAAGGGCAAGGTACAGCTGTCAAAAGGCAGTAGCATCACTAATCTGGGAAAGGGAACTGCTTCTATCAGAGGATGCAACAATATGTGTGCTACAAGATGGCGGCACCCTGTCTTAAGATGCAGAGCTTTACCAACAACCTTGTGTGATGGGTTAAAATAAGGGAATGGCTTTAAAGAGAACTGCAGGTACAGGAGGAAAATCATAAGCATGGTAAGTAGTAACCATGTTACTGAAATTGTAACCAGGAGTTTATCATCCATTTAAGAATAAAAGACTTCACATATACATACATACATACATACACATACAGACATAAATCCCAGTCCCACCCCTTGTTATAAACCATATTCCTTTACCTCTCCCACAAAACCTTTTTTAATATTTTCACAAATATTAAAGGGATATAAAGCACAAAAAATTCCTTTGTGATTCAGACATAGCATACTGTTTTAAAAATTATTTTAAGCAGTATTTTAGATTGTGCTAAAGAACAACACTCAAAAAAATTTGATGCGCACTGAGTGAGATTTTGGCATGCTCTGCACTATACATTTAAATTACAGGGTGCACTAAAATGTTTTGGACATGTTAAGATGCTTGGATAAAAAAATTAAAAATCCACTTGTAATATCAGTGTATAGATAACGCATTCCTGATCTATCACATACCTCCACTAGCCCATAGTAAGGCAAAGACTGGTTAGTGCCTTTTTAACATACTTGATACCATGAACTAAAAAGACATTGCGTTTCATGCACGCACAACATTTATATTGTGTATAATTCTAGGTCTGACATCACACAGCTATAACTATATGTGCACCGAAACTGCCTGCATTATTACTGGTGTGGGATTGGTGGAACTTTAGTTTAGCATTTGCACAAAATAAACACATTTTACATAACTTTTATGTTGACAGAAGTTTTTAGACAATTATAATTGTATAGATTGGCAAAAGTGAGCTGTAATTTGGCTGTATCACAGTATATAAAGATTAGCATAGGGAGATGAATGATCAGTTGTATTGCGTAGCACACAACTATCACATGGTTAGCACATGAGGAGCAATTTGTAAAACATGTAAAAAATATAAGCTTTCCACCCTAGAAGCAATCACTGTTGCATATTCCAGACTATTCTCTTATGTTATACTTCTGAATATCACACTAAAATATGGTTTTAGCTTTCCAAATTCATAAAAACTCATAAGCAGCCTAATTTCCCTATTATCTGATTTCTTTGAGGAGTTAAAAGATTAGGTTCACTGGATGTCAACTGATAATCTTCTTGTGGTGCAAAATGGTAAAAAGGGGTTATTTTAGTGTGTGTATATATATTTTCTTCTCTGTATATAAAGTATATATATATATATATATATATATATATATATATATATATATATATATATATATATATATATATATATATATATATATATATACTTGCAGAGGTAGGTGCACTCTCACGAATAGGAGAATAGTTGCCAGGGTGCTGAATACAGGTAATGAGATAGATTGATGGAAGACAGCACTCACTGGTCTTTCGGGGACAGCTCCCCGTTGGTCTGATGAAGGGGAAGCTGTCCCCGAAACGTCACTTATTAAAGCTATTTTTTGCTTTGCTCAAGACCAGTGAGTGCTGTCTTCTATCACACACACACATATATATATATATATATATATATTGTTAAGTAAATTAATTAATTAATGCAAGAAGGAAGGTGAACAATATATTGGAGATAAGTAGATAATTAAAGCAAATATTGATCACACCCTGCTTTCCAATTACTCTAACAATCATTATGGACTCTTGTAGACAGGGTGGGTAAGATAATTGGATAGTGAATTAATATAGAACTGTATGATTCCGACCTTTTTGGTGATTTTAATTTTCCTGCCCTATTCTGGCCTTTGCGTATTCTTTTATTTCTTCGTCTTTTCATACAGCCCTACTCTGCTTTTTGTGAGAAGTGGCACAATGTGTCTCAGCATAGGGAAGTGGCTTGAAGCGCAGGATATAACAATACCAGGGCAACATCTGTGATTGCTGGAGCATTAATTATAGTCTAAAGGTGCCAGCGAGAAGAGCGCACTAATTAAGAACAAAATGTTTCACACAACCGTGTTTGGGGACAATGTCTGCTCTTGGCTTTGCCTTGCTACTTTAAAACTTTCACGCATATAATTTCTTTATCTGAATGACTTCTGTTACAACTGAATGACATTATATGCAGGCAAATAAAAATAAAACTAGCAAAATCATAAAACTAATGATTCACAGAAAATGTATATAAATAAAGCAACAACATGAGAGAAAACCCTATGCACGCAAAATAATAATAGTTCAAAGTCTCTTAAGAGAACCAAAAAGAAAAAGCATATTGGTCATTCCATCTATTAAGCGCTTTCTTGGTCTCTCTTGTTTAGCCAGTGACCAGCTTGGATTGGTAGTCAATACGCAGGTATACACTGGCCTAGGTTACAAGTGGAGAGATACATTTTTATCACTCTTAAGCGCTAACTGCACTCAAGGTAAATCAATAGCACTAATATGTTTGTACTGGTATTAAAAGTTAGAAGTAAAAATTTAACACAACAGCAAAAGACTCAGGCACGCTAATATCTGGATATCGTGACCATACTTACCCTTTCCACATAGCTTTCTATTGGGCGCATTAAAAAGTATTTTCTTTTTTTTGGTGCTCAAGCGTTAACCCAAAGGCGCGCTAGACTAACTGCGCTAAAGCCAAAGGTATGTTAGGAATACTTAAATAGCTATCTTCTTCTCTTAGAAGAAAATGTTCTTTTTATTTTTAAATATATATTTCTATATATATGACTATCAGATATATTACGAGTTTTGCGTTACGGTTTTTAACAATGAAAAAATGGCAATTTCAGCATAATGGCAGTAACGCAGCTATTGCTAGTCGGTATTGATATACCGCAAGCATTTTAACCTGTAACGCAACGTCCATTCTGCACTTAAAAAAATGATGTTTTTGTGTGGGATGTTCATAGCACCGGTATTAAAGGTTGTGCTGTGAGGCTAAAAAGCTTGCAATATAGCCTATACCGACACGATCCATAACGCCATCTGAGAGCAGTAGTTATGAGTTTTTCAAGACAAATTTTTTCACAAAACTCATCACTAAAGTGTTACAATGTACACTAACACAGATAAACTACCTATTAAACCCTAAACCACCACCATCCCACATCGAAAACACTATGTTAAACCTATTAACCCCTAATCTGCTGCCCACCAACATCGCGGCTATTAAATAAATTTATTAACCCCTAATCTGCTGCTCCTGACATCGCCGACACTAATTAAAATTATTAAACCCTTTTTTTCCGCTGCTTTCCGACATCACCACCACTATAATAGATGTATTAACCCCTATTCCGCTGCTCTCCGACACTATAATAAAGCTATTAACCCCTATTCCGCTGCTCCCTGACATCGCCGACACTGTAATAAAGTTATTAACTCCTATTCCGCTGCTCCCCGACATCGCCGACACTATAATAAAGTTATTAACCACTAAACCTCTGGCCTCCCACATCTCTGAAACTAAATAAACCTATTAACCCCTAAACCTCTGGCCTTCCACATCTCCGCCACTAAATAAACCTATTAACCCTTAACCGCTTCCCCACACATCGCAAAACACTAAATTAAACTATTAACCCCTAAACCTAACACCCCCTAACTTTAAATTATAATTTATAAATTATATATTTATAATTATATATTTATATATATATTTATAATTATAATTATATATATATATAATTTTAAAATTATAATTTATAATTTAAAATATTAAAATAAAAAGCCCTCCCAAAATAAATACACCCCCTAGCCTACAATAAACTACCAATAGCCCTTAAAAGGGTCTTTTGTAGGGCATTTCCCTAAGTTAAACAGCTCTTCAACCTGTAAAAAAATACAAAGTCCCCCAAACAGTAAAACCCACCACCCAACCAACACCCCAAAATAAAAAACCTAACTCTAAAAGAAAACTAAGCTACCCATTGCCCCTAAAGGGGCATTTGTATGAACATTGCCCTTAGAAGGGCATTCAGCTTTTTTCATTGCCCTTAAAGGGCATTTAGCTCTTTTTCAAAAGCCCAAATCCTAATCTGAAAAAAACACCCAAAAAATAAAAAAATACCTAACACTAACCCCAGAATATCTACTCACGGTTGCAGAAGTCCGGACATCCAGGCGGCGAGAAGTCTTCATCCAGTTAGGTTTAGGGGTCAATAGTTTAATTTTTTTTTTTTTTGTGGTGTGGGTTTAGGGGGTTAATAGGTTTATTTTATTTATTTATTTTTATAAATTTTATTTATATCCATCAACGCGTACAGGCATACCAGATGACATATCATTGCGCCACGCAGGGCCAAATATCATACATTTTACAAAAAGAAAAGAAAAAACAGGCGCAATTAGGCATATATTAATATTAATCAATGTTTGCTGATATCTCACATCCATAATATAGCTGCACACATTGCTGGGATTTTTTTATAGTTTAAATGCAACACAAAAACAAACAACAAAAAACAAACTAAACAATAATAACCTGACACAAGTTAAAACTAATACCCTCTCTTGATAAAGTAGTTGTCGTCCTATACATAGAATTTATAGAAGCATATATCCAAGTTTTTAAATTTCACATTGAATTTCAATACGTTAAACACTTCATATATACATCACCTACAGGGAGTGCAGAATTATTAGGCAAGTTGTATTTTTGAGGATTAATTTTATTATTGAACAACAACCATGTTCTCAATGAACCCAAAAAACTCATTAATATCAAAGCTGAATAGTTTTGGAAGTAGTTTTTAGTTTGTTTTTAGTTATAGCTATTTTAGGGGGATATCTGTGTGTGCAGGTGACTATTACTGTGCATAATTATTAGGCAACTTAACAAAAAACAAATATATACCCATTTCAATTATTTATTTTTACCAGTGAAACCAATATAACATCTCAACATTCACAAATATACATTTCTGACATTCAAAAACAAAACAAAAACAAATCAGTGACCAATATAGCCACCTTTCTTTGCAAGGACACTCAAAAGCCTGCCATCCATGGATTCTGTCAGTGTTTTGATCTGTTCACCATCAACATTGCGTGCAGCAGCAACCACAGCCTCCCAGACACTGTTCAGAGAGGTGTACTGTTTTCCCTCCTTGTAAATCTCACATTTGATGATGGACCACAGGTTCTCAATGGGGTTCAGATCAGGTGAACAAGGAGGCCATGTCATTAGATTTTCTTCTTTTATACCCTTTCTTGCCAGCCACGCTGTGGAGTACTTGGAAGCGTGTGATGGAGCATTGTCCTGCATGAAAATCATGTTTTTCTTGAAGGATGCAGAATTCTTCCTGTACCACTGCTTGAAGAAGGTGTCTTCCAGAAACTGGCAGTAGGACTGGGAGTTGAGCTTGACTCCATCCTCAACCCGAAAAGGCCCCACAAGCTCATCTTTGATGATACCAGCCCAAACCAGTACTCCACTTCCACCTTGCTGGCGTCTGAGTCGGACTGGAGCTCTCTGCCCTTTACCAATCCAGCCACGGGCCCATCCATCTGGCCAATCAAGACTCACTCTCATTTCATCAGTCCATAAAACCTTAGAAAAATCAGTCTTGAGATATTTCTTGGCCCAGTCTTGACGTTTCAGCTTGTGTGTCTTGCTCAGTGGTGGTCGTCTTTCAGCCTTTCTTACCTTGGCCATGTCTCTGAGTATTGCACACCTTGTGCTTTTGGGCACTCCAGTGATGTTGCAGCTCTGAAATATGGCCAAACTGGTGGAAAGTGGCATCTTGGCAGCTGCACGCTTGACTTTTCTCAGTTCATGGGCAGTTATTTTGCGCCTTGGTTTTTCCACACGCTTCTTGCGACCCTGTTGACTATTTTGAATGAAACGCTTGATTGTTCGATGATCACGCTTCAGAAGCTTTGCAATTTTAAGAGTGCTGCATCCCTCTGCAAGATATCTCACTATTTTTGACTTTTCTGAGCCTGTCAAGTCCTTCTTTTGACCCATTTTGCCAAAGGAAAGGAAGTTGCCTAATAATTATGCACACCTGATATAGGGTGTTGATGTCATTAGACCACACCCCTTCTCATTACAGAGATGCACATCACCTAATATGCTTAATTGGTAGTAGGCTTTCAAGCCTATACAGCTTGGAGTAAGACAACATGCATAAAGAGGATGATGTGGTCAAAATACTCATTTGCCTAATAATTCTGCACTCCCTGTATACACCAGGTTATCTTGATACAAGTCATGACATATGCCTAGTTATAGCTTCATTGAACAAAAGATAGGAGGCATGAAACACTAACTCAGTCTCCTCCTATTGTACTCACATTATAATCTAAACTAATAGTTTACAACTTCCCTCCTCCGCTCTATCTATCTTACATATGTCCTTGAGATATCGATATCCAGTACTTAGTTTTGTGACTGAAAATCTAAATCAGAATCCTTATTGAGAAATCCACACATACTGTTGAAATATTTTGATATTTCTTCCACAAACCACCACTAAAACGTAAAACCAAACCAGTTCAACAGAGAGAAAGAAAGAGAAAAAAAAAAAAAAGGAGAAAAAAAAGAAAAAAAAACCCACCAAGGAACACCCCCCCCCCCCCAATTCCACTTCCATTATGTCTAGAGGGCACTAGTACCATTCCAAAGATATTACATAAAATTAGTTGTTATAAACATTCTGACTTGTGATAGTAGGATGTCAAAGTGAATTGTATTGTTAAGGGATAAGATAAAATAACCCTCAACCATTTTGAAAAAAAGACCTTAATCTTTTTATTATGTATAGATGATATGGTAAATTGTTCGAAAAGAATTTGGTAATATATAGCGTGTGAGAAGCTCCCTATTGTTGGGGCTACCTTGTTTTTCCAGTTCTTTAAGATCAGGTTACAAGCTACCACAATTACGGTATTTATTAAATTAATATTTTCTAAACTTGGGCTTTCTGATAAAAGAAAAAAAATGTCTCTGGATTTAAGTTTCAGCCTACTTCCTAACTTCTGATTAATCCAGTATTCTATCTTTTTCCAAAAACTGCAGGACCTTAGGACACGACCAGAAACAGTGTATTAAGTCAGCAGACAGCTTATTACATTTACAACAATAGTCAGCTCTCTTCAAGTTCCATTTACTCATTTTCAGTGGTGTAATGTAGACTTTGTTAAGTATCTTTATATGTGACTCTTTCCACGATACAGATATTTGTGCGTTCTGGATCCATTCAAAGCTTGTTCTAATTGTATCTATAGTCGCATCCCTGTATCTTATTTTCCAGAGCTCTACTAATCTGTCTAATACTAATTGCCCTTGTTTTGCCAACATGATCTTGTATAATAAAGATTTATTGTGATTTCCTATTTTATACATGCTCATGTAGGCCAAAATATTAATCCCTTCCAGTGTTTCCCTACCATTTCTTTTGAGCCCTTGTATAAAATGTTGAATCTGCAAATACGCAAAAAAACTCTTACTCGATAGATTAAACTCTCTGGACATTACTTCAAAGGATTTCAATTGTTGCATATTATCAAAGCATTGATGAACATAGCTCAATCCTTTGTTTGACCATACTTCAAATACCTCTGCCGATAGGCCTGGTAAGAATTTTGGGTTCCCCCTAATCGGCAGATAGAGAGATACTTCAAAATTTACGTTTAATGCTATATTTAATTTTTGCCACGTGACCACCACATTATATATTGTATTTATATTTTTTATATGTTTTGGAAGTTGTGTAGCTGGGCAATGCAATATAACTTTTAGCAGAAATGGGGAGATCAGTCCCTCCTTTAATGGCATAGATGTGAGGTAGTTCACTTCTGTTATCCAATCTACCGCAAAACGTGCTAACGTTGCTATGTTGTATTTTTTAATATCCGGAAGGGCTAATCCTCCCTCTTCCATATTACATGTTAACTTTTCTATAGACAGTATATGTCTCCTCTTACCCCATAGAAAAATGGTACAATCTTTATTGAATTTTTTGATGTCTTGGTTATGTATAAATAACGGAACATTCTGTATAATATACATTAATTGCGGGAACAAGATAGTTTTTATAATCATAACCTTAGCTGAAAGGGAGATAGGAAAGGCTTTCCCTCTCTCTAGCTTTGCGGTTGCTTTTATGAAAAAAGGTATGAAATTCAGTCTGTACCATTGTTTAGTATCGACATGTAAATGTATCCCTAGATATTTAATAGATGAAGTCTCTTTTAATATACAATCTTTAATACTATTCCTATTTTTGTGGATCCATAGAATTTCAGACTTACTGGTATTAACTTTATATCCCGAAAAGGAACCAAATGTCTTCATAATATCTAGGGCCTTTGGTATATTTTATTTTGTATTTTCCGTAAATAGCAACAAATCATCTGCATATAATAGCAAAACTATTTTTTGTTCTCCTAGAGAAATACCTCTTATCTCTTCGCGCAAAAGAATAGCAAGAGGTTATATAGAATTATTAAATAATAAGGGCGATAGTGGGCAACCCTGCATAGTCCCCCTATTCAGCATAAAGTCATCTGTCTGGCTACCGTTAATCAGTATAGAAGAGATTGGATTATTATACAGTGTCCTTATAAATTGAATAAAATGCCCAGAAAATCCAAACATTTCTAAGGATGTATATAAATGGTCCCATATTATTGAGTCAAATGCCTTTTCGGCATCGACCGCAATTAGAGCAGCATCTTGGTTCATCTGAGCTTGACCCTATACCTTATCCCTATAATATGGGAGTACTAATATAACTTTACGCATGTTTTTAATAGAAGATCTTCCAGACATAAAACCGGATTGGTCTGTATGTATAATATGCTCAAGACACAGTTTTAATCTATTAGCAATAATATGTGTTAGGAGTTTATAATCTTTGTTGAGCAGAGATATGGGTCTGTAAGATCCTGGATATAGAGGGTTTTTATCTTTCTTCAAGATTAACGTTATATTAGATGCCGCAAAATATTTGGACATTTTTTGTGCATATATGTAATATCAATTAAAGAGATTAGTTAATGTATCTTCTATCTCTATTTTTAGGATTTTTTACATTTCTGCTGGTATCTGGTCTGGGCCTGGGGCTTTGTTACATTTAGCTTGATCTATAGCTTCCATCACTTCATCTTTGGTAACAGGACTGTTCAGAATATTTATGAGATCTTGTGGAACTTTGGGATGATTTATTTTATGCCAAAAAGCATTCTTATTACTTATATCCATTTCTCCAGCTGTGTATAGCTCTTGATAATATTTTAGAAAAGTGTCTTTAATCTTAGAAAGATCAGTATATCTATTTCCAATTGTAATAGCTTCTATTACGTTATTTTTTTTTCCTGGCTTTATCCAATCTAGAGAGATATTTGGCTGATTTACTTTGCTGACTTTTATAGATTGCGTTCACTTTCGACTCTTCCCACACAATCTTTTTTTTAAGAAACAAGTCTCTTTCGAGTTTGGCTAATTTATACTTATCCTTAGCGCTGCGGAATCTGTTGGCGCTCTACAAATAACCGATAATAATAATAATAATAATAATCCCATAAATTTTTACTAGGTTCATGTATATATATAAGATATGCATTCTGCACTTGACTAGCCAGCTGAGTCTCTCTAGCCTTTGCCTTTCTCTTTTTTATAATCATAAAAGCTTTAATCTCCCCTCTTAGCCAGGCTTTCGCCGTTTCCCAAAAAATCTCTATTTGTTCTCTATAATTTTTATTAAATATGTTAAAGTCTCTCCATTTTTGTATCAGCCAGTTAGAGAATTCCTCATTATTTATTAGAAATTTGGGGAAGAAGAAACTAGCCCTTTCCTCTCTTTGGTTTGATCTTGAGGGGATATCTAATACTATGATCGCATGATCTGAGATACTTATATCGTGTATTTTGGTTTTAACTTCTAAGATGAAAAGTGAATTTGATATAAAAAAGAAATCTATCCTAGATAGAGAGCCGAAAGCTTTTGAATCACAGGTGAACATTTTAATGTCAGAATGTTGTATACGCCATATATCATGAAGCTTAAGATTTTTACATAATTTTACGAATATTTTGGCCTTCTGTTTGGAGAGAAACTCTTTCACAGGGCTCAATTTATCTAGATTTGTAGGTATTAAATTCAAGTCACCTGCCAATATTACATTCTGTCCAATATTTTCAGATAAACGAAAGATAAAATTATTCCAGAAATTTATATCTATTTTATTAGGGCCATATATGTTACATAAAATTAGCTTCACTCCATTGACCTGTAACTCTACTACCAGCTGTCTTTCATCTGGATCTATATCGGTTTTAATAATATTATATGTCAACATTTTGTTTATTAATATTTCCACTCCTTTATTTCTCCTTGAACAGTTGGTAGCTATCACCTCCCCAACCAATTTGCTTTTAAGTTTAACAGCTTCTTCCAATTTAAGACGGGTTTCCTGTATAAAAGCTTTATCAGGATTAAGTTTCCCAAGTTGTCGCATTATGATCTTCCTTTTAATTGGGGAGGTGATGCCACCAACATTCCAGGAAAGACATCTAATAATCTCCCTCATCCTAAGTTACTATTGAGTTTTATGTAAAGGGAAGAGTACAGCGGGGGAGTAGGGGCGAGAGAAAAAAACAAAAATGAAAAAATAAAAAAATAAAAATAAAAGAGAAGCCCACATCAATCAAAATTTGCCAGTACTCGTCGTTAACTTTTACAGACACTTTCTAGTTCATACAGCTATGACACTTATAGCCCTAAATTTACTCTAATTTCTTCCTTTTGAAGAAATCCTTAGCTTCAGCTGGATTGCCCAGATTTATTGGGCCACCCTGTTCTTCAATGACAATCTTTGCAGGATACAATAGCCTATCTTTGTATCCCAATTGAATTAGCTTGGTGCAGTATGGAGCCATTTCCTTCCTCTTAGCGGCAGTGTCACTGGAGTAGTCCTGAAAAAGCTAAATTCTGCTTTCTCCAACTATCCATTTTTCCTTTTTTCTATATAGTTGCAAGATGTTAATTTTATCTTGAAAGTCTATATATCTAATCATAATTGATTTGTTGAAGTTTTTCCAGTGGCACTGTCCCTAGGAGAGCCCATCCTGTGGGCTCTTTCCACCTTTAATGGGAGATTCTGTTGCTCAATACCTAGTATTTGCGGTAGCATAAATGCAGCAAAATGTAATGTATCTCTAAATTCCTCTGTCTCTGGGAGACCTATGATTTTTACATTATACCGTCTGGAGCGGTCTTCCAGATCATCCATTATAGCATTCAAAAGTTAAATTTTTTTATCTTGTGCTGGTACTATTTCCAAATGACTATTAAGTGTATCCTCAATTGTTGATATCCTATCCTCTGCCTCAGTTAGTCTACTAGCAAATTGCCTGACTTCCACTGATAGATTGGCCATCTGACTTTTCAGTAATTCAAATTGAGGTAAAAAAATATCTGATAGTTGGTTCACCATTGTTTGCATATCTGATTTCGTTATTGCCCCTTCAGTGTGAGTTTCACTGAGTGCCTCAGAAAGTCAGCTTTTCTTATCTTTGGTTTTAGGTGGCATGGTCTGTGTGGTGCTATAAGTGCTGGAAAGAAATCTTTCCATGTGATCTAGTGCTATACTTGAAAAAGAAAAAAAGACAAGGGAGGAGGAATATTTTCCTCTATGCGTGTGGTGACACAAACTATTCTATTTCCTTTTTTTCCTCCTTAACAGGAATGAAGAAGTGTGGGAGCGTGTTAGTGCTATCAGAAAAAAAAGAAAGAAAGAAAATAATAATGTGTATGTGTTATCGTGCTAGTTAAATGACCATGCCATTACCTATCTAATTAATCCAAACCCAACTAGCATCAGCACAATACCCTGTAATCCTATATGCACTGTTTCTGGGGTCAAATTCCTAGCTTCTATATATGCCCCAGATTAGTTTAGCATTTATTATGTTTTTCAATACCCAGGGCCAGTAACATATAGCCCTCTAGCCTTATTTCTTTGCCTACTGCATATCTACCACTGTAGTCCTGTATGTATTACTGTACTCTTATAAGTTTGTATTGTATTCCCAACTATGATAAAATATCACTTGTCAGACTTAGTTATAGCAAATATGATCTGTTTCCACCTAAGGTAGGCCAAACCTAATAGTGCTACTTTTGCAGATACTTGATTCACCTTGTATACATATATCTTTAAATCCTCTAAACATTTTCTTCAATTTCAAACATTTTATAATCTGTAATTTGCATTTGACAAGGATGGAAATCATATGAGACCAGTTTCTGTCACTTTATCAATAGTATTATTACTTTAACAAAAAAATTGTTTTGTTTTTTTCCCCTTTTTTCCTCTTTTCTTTTCCTAATAAACTCCGCTAGTTTTTGCAAAGAATTAAATATATGCAGGAGAAAAAAGAGAAGAAACCAATTACTAGCAATTTCTCAATAATACAGTTGTTTTATCAGTAACTAGATCCTTCAAAAACCATCTAAGCTGGTCTTCACACTATTTCATAGTATAAACACTGTATCTCTCTTTATAGTTCACAGCTTTTCAACTTATTGTAACACTTAATTATTTAACCTTTTAGGGTCTTCTTCCAGATTCAAGACAGCAACAAGATACATTTGTATCAGATATAGTACAGCATTTCTGATCTGACATAAATTATAACCTGAGGTTTCCTAATATGTACTTCTTATGATACCTTTCTAATACATCTACAGCCCAGACAAAAGTAAACCATTGCTTTAACCATACATTACTTTGGGCACATATATATATTCTGTCAGATAACCACGTTTATAGTTTCATGTCCTAATTCAGCACTAGAAGTAATAAAAGGGGATGGAAAAGGAGAAGTAAGGGCAACAAACAGTCCCAAACAGCTTTTCTCCTTTTTTTTTCCGTTCCTCTCCTTCCTCTTCTTTCTTTCAGTTAATCCTTACCGTTTATTTTAGTTCACCCAACGTTTAGGAAGGCAATAGAATATATCCAGAACTCCCTTTAGCTGTGGTTGATTACATCTCATATCTTAGCAAGGGATAAATAAGTAATCAGTCAAAGATAGCAATCTGCCTTTTCCTTTAACCCCTTAATGACCGAGGACGTGCAGGGTACGTCCTCTAAAAAAAGGCAGTTAACGCCTGAGGACGTACCCTGCACGTCCTCAGTCTGGAAAGCAGCTGGAAGCGATCCTGCTCGCTTCCAGCTGCTTTCCGGTTATTGCAGTGATGCCTCGACATCGAGGCATTCTGCAATAACACTTTCTGGCCATCCGATGCAGAGAGAGCCACTCTGTGGCCCTCTCTGCACCGGACATCGATGGCCGGTATCGTTGGTGGGTGGGAGCCGACTTGGAAGGCGGGTGGGCGGCCATCGGTGTGATCTGGAAGGTGGAGGGGGGCGGGATCGGGGGCGGAGCCTTCGGGGGCGTGCACGGGCGCGCGCGCGTGCACGGTGGGTGGCGGGCGGGCGCGTGCACGGGGCGGGAGCGGGTGGGAACCGCTACACTACAGAAAAAAGTAAAGAGTAAAGTGTATTAAAAAATGAAATAAACATTTTAAAAAAAAAGCATTTAAGCGATCTGGAAGGGGTGGGGGGTTGGTATTGGGGGGGGGGGGGAAGCTACACTACAGAAAAAGGAAATTTTTTTAATAAAAACACATATTTTCACTAAAATGGGTACTGGCAGACAGCTGCCAGTACCCAAGATGGCGCACATTAAGTCAGAGGGGGAGGGTTAGAGAGCTGTTGGGTGGGGGATCAGTG
The DNA here is from genome assembly GCF_027579735.1 of Bombina bombina. Taxonomy (NCBI): domain Eukaryota; kingdom Metazoa; phylum Chordata; class Amphibia; order Anura; family Bombinatoridae; genus Bombina; species Bombina bombina. The sequence continues at coordinate 1,002,578,139 of NC_069501.1, forward strand.
AGGTTGGGGGCTAAGGGGGATCCTACACAGAAGCATATGTAAATATGCTAAAACAAAATGCACAAAAATGCACAAATTTTCCTTTTATTTTAGTACTGGCAGAGTTTCTGCCAGTACTTAAGATGGCGGGGACATTTGTGGGGTAGGGGAGGGAAGAGAGATGTTTGGGAGGGATCAGGGGGTCTGATGTTTCAGGTGGGAGGCTGATCTCTACACTAAAGCTAAAATTAACCCTGCAAGCTCCCTACAAGCTACCTAATTAACCCCTTCACTGCTAGCCATAATACACGTGTGATGCGCAGCGCCATTTAGCAGCATTCTAATTACCAAAAAGCAACGCCAAAGTCATATATGTCTGCTATTTCTGAACAAAGGGGATCCCAGAGAAGCATTTACAACCATTTGTGCCATAATTGCACAAGCTGTTTGTAAATGATTTCAGTGACAAACCTAAAATTGTGAAAAATGTAATGTTTTTTTTAATTTGATCGCATTTGGCGGTGAAATGGTGGCATGAAATATACCAAAATGGGCCTAGATCAATACTTGGGGTTGTCTACTACACTACACTAAAGCTAAAAATACCCCAAAAAGCTCCTTACATGCTCCCTAATTAACCCCTTCACTGCTGGGCATAATACACGTGTGGTGCGCAGTGGCATTTAGCGGCCTTCTAATTACCAAAAAGCAATGCCAAAGCCATATATGTCTGCTATTTCTGAACAAAGGGGATCCCAGAGAAGAATTTACAACCATTTATGCCATAATTGCACAAGCAGTTTGTAAATAATTTCAGTGAGAAACTGAAAGTTTGTGAAAAAATTTGTGAAAAAGTGAACAATTTTTTGTATTTGATCGCATTTGGCGGTGAAATGGTGGCATGAAATATACCAAAATGGGCCTAGATCAATACTTTGGGATGTCTTCTAAAAAAATATATATATATGTCAATGGATATTCAGGGATTCCTGAAAGATATCAGTGTCCCAATGTAACTAGAGCTAATTTTGAAAAAAATATGTTTTGAAAATAGCAAAGTGCTACTTGCATTTATGGCCCTATAAGTTACAAAAAAAGCAAAGAAGATGTAAACATTGGGTATTTCTAAACTCAGGACAAAATTTAGAAACTATTTAGCATGGGTGTTTTTTGGTGGTTGTAGATATGTAACAGATTTTGGGGTTCAAAGTTAGGAAAAGTGTGTTTTTTTCCATTTTTCCTCATATTTTATAATTTTTTTTATAGTAAATGATAAGATATGATGAAAATAATGGTATTTTTAGAAAGTCCATTTAATGGCGAGAAAAACGGTATATAATATGTGTGGGTACAGTAAATGAGTAAGAGGAAAATTTCAGCTAAACACAAACACTGCAGAAATGTAAAAATAGCCTTGGTCCCAAACGGACAGAAAATGGAAAAGTGCTCTGGTCACTAAGGGGTTAATACACAAAAAATTTTATCCACACTGGCGTGCAAAACCCTCTTGCACAATACTTGCGGTTTCTCTGATACTCTGCTTGGACCACGGACTGCATATTTTAGCTGTGACAGTTAGCAGTTATCCCTGGCCTTAGACGACCGGCCGCAGATCTCTCTCCAGCTGGATGTCCGCCAGCACAACACTGCTAAACACAAGCTCTATGCTCCAAGTCAGTACCACTCTGATTTCCGTGCTGTCTCAGGGGAATACCACGCTTACCCGCTTACTTCATTTTAAAGTTTCATGCAAGTCTCTCTTAAGCGTTCTCCATCTGCCGGCTTGTTCACTCAGCCCCGCGTCTTCCACTGCTGACTCTGTTCCCGCGGTCTGCTCAGCTGTTGCTCAGACCTGCATACCTTGTCAAAGGGCTAGTGAAACACAGCTGCTCAGGAGCTTCTAGCAAACTTCGATTGCGGCTCTAGCGGATGAACCACTTGTGGCTCTTGGTGGCTTCCAGGTCAGACCCCTCCGTCACAGGGGTAAGTGTCCTAGGGAGGCTACTGCTTTCTACCTCCAGCAACGGACCTTGACCACTGAATGATCTGAGTTGAACTCTATCAAGCAGCACGCCGTTTTTGCGTGCTCCTTCTGGCTCCTCCCTCTGGGAAACCTCTTACAAGCTCAGTTTTTTGAAAACCCATCCAATAGGTTTATTTAGTGGCGGAGATGTAGAAGGCCGGAGGTTTAGGGGTTAATAGGTTTATTTAGTTGTGGAGATTTGGAAGACCGGAGGTTTAGGAGTTAATAACTTTATTATAGTGGCGGTGATGTCGGGGAGAACGGAATAACATCATTTTTGTAAGAACTTACCTGATAAATTAATTTCTTTCATATTGGCAAGAGTTCATGAGCTAGTGACGTATGGGATATACAATCCTACCAGGAGAGGCAAAGTTTCCCAAACCTCAAAATGCCTATAAATACACCCCTCACCACACCCACAATTCAGTTTAATGAATAGCCAAGTAGTGGGGTGATAAAGAAAGGAGTAATAAAGCATCAACAAAGGAATTTGGAAATAATTGTGCTTTATACAAAAAATATCATAACCACCATAAAAAAGGGTGGGCCTCATGGACTCTTGCCAATATGAAATAAATTAATTTATCAGGTAAGTTCTTACATAAATTATGTTTTCTTTCATGTAATTGGCAAGAGTCCATGAGCTAGTGATGTATGGGATAGCAATACCCAAGATGTGGAACTCCACGCAAGAGTCACTAGAGAGGGAGGGATAAAAATAAAAACAGCCATTTTCCGCTGAAAAAAATTAATCCACAACCCAAAATATAAATTTATTCTCATAAATGAAAGGAAAAAAACGTAAATCAAAAGCAGAACAATCAAACTGAAACAGCTGCCGGAAGAACATTTCTACCAAAAACTGCTTCCGAAGAAGCAAATACATCAAAATGGTAGAATTTAGTAAATGTATGCAAAGAAGACCAAGTAGCAGCTTTACAAATCTGATCAACTGAAGCTTCATTCTTAAAAGCCCAGGAAGTGGAAACTGATCTAGTAGAATGAGCTGATATTCTCTGAGGGGGGGCTTGACCCGACTCCAAATAAGCTTGATGAATCAAAAGCTTTAACCACGAAACCAAAGAAATGGCAGAAACCTTCTGACCTTTTCTAGAACCAGAAAAGATAACAAATAGACTAGAAGTCTTCCTGAAATCTTTAGTAGCTTCAACATAATATTTCAGAGCTCTTACCATATCCAAAGAATATAAAAATCTCTCCAAAGTATTCTTAGGATTAGGACACAAGGAAGGAACAACAATTTCCCTATTAATGAAAAACTGCCTTATCCCGATGAAAAATCAGAAAAGGAGAATCACCAGAGAGAGCGGATAATTCAGAAACTCTTCTAGCAGAAGAGATGGCCAAAAGAAACAACACTTCCAAGAAAGTAGTTTAATGTCCAAAGAATACATAGGCTCATAGCCTGTAAAGCCATCAAAACCAAATTAAGTCATGGACCCTGAATCTATCTGGAAACCTAAAAAGGTTACCTTTGTCTGAGGAATCAAAGAACTTTTTGGTAAATTGATTCTCCAACCATGTCATCGAAGAAACAACACTAGTTGATTTGTGTGAGATTCTGCAGAACGTAAACACTGAGCAAGTACCAAGATATCGTCCAAATAAGGAAACACCACAACACCCCGCTCTCTGATAACAGAGAGTAGGACACCGAAAACCTTTAAAAATATTCTTAGAGCTGTCGCTAGGCCAAAAAGGAAGAGCAACAAATTGGTAAGGCTTGTCTAGAAAAGAGAATCTCAGGAACTGATAGCGATCTGTCCTGTAAGTCTATTGTGGGCATATAATGCCCTTGCTGAACAAAAGGCAGAATAGACCTTATAATCACCATTTTGAAAGTTGGTACTCTTACATATCGATTCAAAAGTTTTAGATCCAAAACTGGTCTGAATGAATTTTCTTTCTTTGGGAATAAAACCCCAGACCCTGTTCCTGAAACGGAACTGGCATGATTACCCCAGATAACTCCAGGTCTGAAACACACTTCAGGAAAGCCTGAGCCTATACTGGGTTTGCTGGAATGCGTGAGAGAAAAAATCTTCTCATAAGCGGTCTTACTCTGAATCCTAATCTGTACCCCTGAGAGACAATATTCTGAATCCAATGATTTTGGACCGAATTGATCCAAAAATCTTTGAAAAATCTTAATCTGCCCCCTACCAGCTGAGTTGGAATAAGGGCTGCACCTTCATGCGGACTTGGGGGCTGACTTTGATCTCTTAAATGGCTTGGATTTATTACAATTTGAAAAAGACTTCCAATTGGAAATAGATTCCTTGGGGGAAGAAATAGGTTTCTGTTCCTTATTTAAGAACGAAAACGGTTAGAAGCTTTGGATTTACCCTTAGATCTTTATCCTGAGGCAAAAAAAAACTCCCTTTCCCCCAGTGACAGTTGAAATTATTGAATCCAGCTGTGAACCAAATAATTTATTACCTTGGAATAGTAGTACGTTTAGCAAGAGTAGAGATTGCCCCATCAAACTTGGGGATCTTTTCCCAAAACTCTAATCTAACTGCTGGCAAAGGATACAAGAAGTATTAGGCCTATCCCATTCCTTAGAAATCATATTAGAAATAGAATCAGGAACTGGAAAAACCTCTGGAATAACCACAGGAGGTTTATAAACAGAATTTAAACGTTTACTAGTTTTAATATCAAGAGGACTAGTCTCTTCAATATCCAATATAATCAACACTTCTTCAACAAAGAATGAATGTACTCCATTTTAAATAAATAAGTAGATTTGTCAGTGTCAATATCTGAGGAAGGATCTTCTGAATCAGATAGATCCTCATCAGAGAAGGATAATTCAGTATGTTGTCGGTCATTTGAAATCTCATCAACTTTATGAGAAGTTTTAAAAGACCTTTACATTTATTAGAAGGCGAGATGGCAGACAAAGCCTTCTGAATAGAATCAGCAATAAATTCTTATAAATTCACAGGTATATATTGTACATTAGATGTTAAAAGAACAGCAACAGGCAATGTACTATTACTGATGGCAGGGGCTGACTGGCAACTTTTGGCCCAGGGGGCAAGTACAACCCAGAGGCCCATGGTGCAGCAAATCGACCCCTGCCCGCCTCCTTTCCGCACCTGCCCACCTACTCCCCATCCCCATGTAATTTAAAACAGACATGGTAAAGAAAATTAAACAAACCACATGTTTAAAATAAATAATTATATTATTATAACCAAATGTAAAGGTAATTCTCATAAAATAAGGCGCATAAAGAATGACCGCTATATTCGATTAATACAGTTGTGCAGCTACAATGATGCATTAGACAGATAATGTAAGTTGACCCTGCTCATATAGAACCATCCACTAAATATTTGGATAAAATATACCTATATACCTCATATATTCTGATATGACCAATCCTGCACATATATATACTGCGTTCTACAGTACACCTGATCATAAAGTGTGACCTGCACAGATTTATATAATGACCCTGCACATATACTTTATATGCAGGGTCATAATCATTATATAAATATGTGTAGGTCAGATTATATCATCAAATGTACTGTAGGACACACTAAATGTCATATAGTGTGTCCTACAGTACATCTGATTATATAATCTGACCTGCACATATTTACACATTTTATACACATATCGTAGTAATAATAAATGGTTATCTTGGGCTTTGGCAGACAACTTGTTTATTACCATTTAATGAATGAATTTTATTTTTTTTGTAGGTGAAGTTCCTTTTATTTCCAGGCACAGATACCAATAAATTAGTAAAACCCCAGATATGCATATAAGGCATAATATATATATATATATATATATATATATATATATATATATATATATATATATATATATATATATATATATATATATATATATTTTAACCTAGAAATGTATATATTAAAAAATCATATATGTGCCTGGTTAGGTTTACATTGAATATATATATATATATATATATATATATATATATACTGTATATATATATACATATATATATATATATATATACATACACTGTATTATCAAAATCATATGTATCTCAACTAACAACGAGGAATATAGAAGATAATTCAAAACTCTCTTTAGATTAACCACCTACTGAAAATCTAGATCTCCATATTAGTCCAATATGTATTGTACCTTCACTATAACAGCTTTATGCAAAATTCAAGATATATACACATGCAATTTCACAAGATAAACCTTATGATCAAGACAAGAGGCCACACAAAGAAAATAATATAAATATCAATATATTATAAATGAGAACAAAATGTTCACACACTAAAGGATCCATCACAATTCCCAAAACAAAACCATTTTTAATGCCTAATGCCTATTCATTATTTCAAACTCAGACTCTTTACTTGTAGAATATTATCATATACTAATCTGAATCAAATTTGCCAAATTGCTTGTTAGTAATTTTAAAACTTAAGTTATACAATCCTTCTATTAAATCAAACTTTGGAATCTCTATTCTCTTGACTGTAATATCAGAAATTATAAATAGCCTGTATAATTGCAGTGAGTCTTCAGTCAGATTTAACAACCAAGATACTAAGGAGAGTCTACTAATTATTATAATCCCCATTAACTCAACAAGTTGCCCTATTGTCATATGTTTGCCTTTGTTCATATATGGCATGTATATATTGATAATATTTTTGTGTTCATTTTTTTAATAGTTAGTTTTTATCATATATATATATATATATATATATATATATATATATATATATATATATATATATATATATATATATATATATATATATTGTTTTAATTGTTTTCAATTTATTCAAATATTTTAAAGAATTTCTAGAGAAATATATATATAGTTTTTAAAGACCTATAGAAAGTGTCCATATTAAAAGAAGCATGACATTGTTTATTATTAATAAATACTAACAGCCCTGAGTTTCAGCTTTCCCTGACTGAAAGAAACTAATTTTTGTTGACAACATATTGAACATAATATTGTTTAGATAGTTAGAATTAGAAACTTTAGAGCAGTGAATTATTGTCTAAACATAACGTCATGATCATCATCATCACACTGGTGAATGTATGTGATGTTTGCTCTGCTCACCAGACAGTGCAGTGGAGACAATACACCGGCACTCACACCTCTCCACCAACCTAATCTCACTGGCACTGCTTCCCTCCCAGCACTCCCCGACAATCTTCCCGCGTGGCCGTACGCAGCTGCAATTAGATGCTGTGCCTGGGACTGACTCTGCGTGGGAGGAAGACGGTCCGGAAGTGATGAGTGACTGTGCCAGGGAGCGCTGAGTGGGAGATTATAGCATCACATCACGTGAGGCCCGCCCCAAAAGACAGTGCATCATGATTCAATTTCCAAAAGTCCCACCCCCTGACCACCGGCCGGATCTTTAATCATTATCACTCACACAGTATTGGATTATTATAATATAAGCAGTGAGCACGCAGCAGCCAGCCAGCCAGCCCAGCAGACTTAATAAATAAATTAACAGTCTTCTGTTCTGAGTCTTACGGCCACGCTGTATGCATTGATTGCAACTTGCAAGTACTGTTACTTTACTCTGTATGTTACTGTCCCCTGCTCTGCTCAGCAGCGGGCAGGCGGCCCAGTTTACACTGCATCAGAGAGGCCCGGAGGGCAATTGCCCCCCGGCCCAGTCCGCCCCTGACTGATGGACACATTCTCTGCATGTAAAAGTTTATCATAACAATTTATTAAAAACCACAGCTGGAGATATAATCTCCACAAGATTACAACAAATGTGCTTAGCTTTGGAAGAACTATTATCAGTCAGCAGGATTCCAACAGTGATTTCTGAGACAGGATCAGATTGAGACATCTTGCAAATGTAAGAGAAAAAACAACATATAAAGCAAAATTATCAATTTCCTTATATGGCAGTTTTTTTTGGTGCTAACAACATCCGGAAATGACACACTCGTGCCATTGAAGACGCAACCTTGTGAAAGGACTCAGCGTCGACAAAGATGCCGGAAATGACGAATTTGCATCATCGAACGTAACTTTGCGCCAAAAAAAAAAATCTTTCTCCAAAAATGACGCAGTATACTTTGGCATTTTGCGCCCTCATGAGCCTAATTCTGCCTGCAAATTTAAAATGACAGTCAATTGAAAAAAGACTATACCCCAGGTAAGAAATACATTTTCCTAAAAAATGGATTTCCCAGATAAGAAACTGACAGTCTGCAAAAGGAAATATTATCGGCTAGATTACGAGTTGTGCGTTAGGCTGAAAAAGCAGCGTTAACAGGTCCTAACGCTGCATTTTCACTACCGCTGCTATTACAAATCTTGCAGGTTTAGGGGCACTGCACACTTCTTTGGCGCAAAACGACTTACGTAAACTTCGTAAAGTTTTTTTTCTATGGGACTTCCATAGCGCTGGTATTACGAGTCTGTCCTGGGAGGCCAAAAAGTGAGCGATACACCTTCTACCTCCAAGATCCCTAACGCATTTTAAAATCAGTAGTTAAGAGTTTTATGGTACAAAGCTGTAACATAAAACTCATAACTAAAGTGCTAAAAAGTACACTAACACCCATAAACTACCTATTAACCCCTAAACCGAGGCCCTCCCACATTGCAAACACTAAAATAATTTTTTTAACCCCTAATCTGCCGCTCCGGACTTCGCCGCCACTATAATAAACACATTAACCCCTAAACTGCTGCACTCCCACCTCGCAAACACTAGTTAAATATTATTAACCTCTAATCAGCCTTCCCTAACATCGCCGCCACCTACATTATACTTATTAACCCCTAATCTGCTGCCCCCAACATTGCCGACACCTACATTATTTTTATTAACCCCTAATCTGCCGCCCCCAATGTCGCCGCAACCTACCTACACTTATTAACCCCTAATCTGCCGCCCCAAAAATCGCTGCCACTATTCTAAATTTATTAACCCCTAAACCTAAGTCTAACCCTAACACCCCCTAACTTAAATATAATTTAAATAAATCTAAATAAAATTACTATCATTCATCATTACTATCATTACCTAACTAATTGCTATTTAAAACTAAATACTTACCTGTAAAATAAACCCTAAGCTAGCTACAATATAACTAATAGTTACATTGTAGCTAGCATAGGGTTTATTTCTATTTTACAGGCCAGTTTGTATTTATTTTAACTAGATAGAATAGTTATTAAAAAGTTATTAACTATCTAATAACTACCTAGCTAAAATAAATACAAATTTACCTGTAAAATAAAACCTAACCTAAGTTACACTAACACCTAACACTACACTACAATTAAATAAATTAACTAAATTAAAAACAATTAAATAAATTAAATTAAATTAGCTAAATTACAAAAAACAAACAAACACTAAATTATAGAAAATAAAAAACAAATTACAGATCTTTAAACTAATTACACCTAATCTAATAGCCCTATCAAAATAAAAAAAAACCCCCAAAATAAAAAAACCCTAGCCTAAACTATCAATAGCCCTTAAAAGGGCTTTTTGTGGGACATTGCCCCAAAGTAATCAGCTCTTTTACTTGTAAAAAAAAACTACAAACACCCCCCAACAGTAAAACCCACCACCCACACAACAAACCCCCCCAAATAAAAAGCTAACTAAAAAAACCTAAGCTCCCCATTGCCCTGAAAAGGGCATTTGGATGGGCATTGCCCTTAAAAGGGCAGTTAGCTCTTTTGCAGCCCAAAGTACCTAACCTAAAAATAAAACCCACCCAATACACCTTTAAAAAAACTAACACCTAACCCCCTGAAGTTCAACTTACTGTTCTGAAGATCCAACATCCATCCTCAAGGAAGCGGCAGAAGCTGGGAGAAGTCTTCATCCAAGCCGGGCGAAGTGGTCCTCCAGATGGGCAGAAGTCTTCATCCAGACGGCATCTTCTATCTTCATCCATCCAGCGCAGAGCGGCTCCATCTTCAAGACATTCGACGCGGAGCATCCTCTTCTTCCGATGACTACCCGACGAATGAAGGTTCCTTTAAGTGACGTCATCCAAGATGGTGTCCCTTAGATTCCGATTAGCTGATAGAATTCTATCAGCCAATCGGAATTAAGGTAGAAAAAATCCTATTGGCTGATGCAATCAGCCGATAGGATTGAACTCGCATTCTATTGGCTGATTGGATCAGCCAATAGAATGCAAGCTCAATCCTATTGGCTGATTGCATCAGCCAATAGGATTTTTTCTACCTTAATTCCGATTGACTGATAGAATTCTATCAGCCAATCGGAATTCAAGGGACGCCATCTTGGATGACGTCATTTAAAGGAACCTTCATTCTTCGTTAGACGTCGGAAGAAGAGGATGCTCCACACCAGATGTCATGAAGATGTACCCGCTCCTCGCTGGAAGGATGAAGATAGAAGATGCAGTCTGGATGAAGACATCTGCCTGTCTGGAGGACCACTTCGCCCGGCTTGGATGAAGACTTCTGCTGGCTTCGAGGAGGACTTCTGCCCGCTTAGATGAAGATTTTTGCTACCTGGATGAGGATGGATGTCCGGTCTTCAAAAACTGTAAGTGGATCGTCAGGGGTTAGTGTTAGGGTTTTTTAAGGGTTTATTGGGTGGGTTTTATTTTTAGCTTAGGGTTCTGGTCAATGTAAAAGTGCCAAATGCCCTTTTAAGGGCAATGGGGAGCTTAGGTTTATTTAGATAGGATTTTATTTGGGGGGTTTGGTTGTGTGGTTGGTGGGTTTTACTGTTGGGGGGTTGTTTGTATTTTTTTACAGGTAAAAGAGCTGATTTCTTTGGGGCAATGCCCCACAAAAGGCCCTTTTAAGGGCCATTGGCAGTTTAGTGTAGAGTAATTTGTTTTTATTTTTTGATAATTTCTTTTTTTATTTTGTGTAATTTAGTGTTTATTTTTTTGTAGTTTAGATAAATGTATTTTGTTTTATTGTAATGTTAGGTGTTAGTGTAACTCAGGTTAGGTTTTATTTTACAGGTAACTTACACCTAGATTACGAGTTTTGCGTTATCTGCTAACAAGCAGTTTTCCCTCACCGCTCACTTACCTATAGCGCTGGTATTATGAGTTTTTATAAACCCGTCGTTAAAAGACTAGAAGTGAGCATTGAGCAAAATTTTGCACATACCGCACTCCAGTACCAGTGCTGCTTAAGTCAGCGGTGAGCTGGTGTAATGTGCTTGTGCACGATTTCCCCATAGGAATCAACGTGGAGAGCCGGCTGAAAAAAATTCTAACACCTGCAAAAATGCAGAGTAAAACTCCTTAACGCAGCCCCATTGATTCCTATGGGGAAATAAAATTTATGTGTACACCTAACACTCTAACATGAACCCCGAGTCTAAACACCCCTAATCTTACACTTATTAACCCCTAATCTGCAATCCCCAACATTGCCGAGTCTGACACCTACAATATAATTATTAACCCCTAATCTGCCGCTCCGGACACCGCCGCCACCTACATTATACTTATGACCCCCTTATCTGCTGCCCCCAACATCGTCGACACCTACATTATAGTTATTAACCCCTAATCTGCCGCCCCAATGTTGCCGCCACCTACCTACACTTATTAACCCCTAATCTGCCGCCCCCAATGTCGCCGCCACTATATTAAATTTATTAACCCCTAAACCTAAGTCTAACCCTAAACACCCCCTAACTTAAATATAATTTAAATAAATCGAAATAAATATTCCTATAATTAGCTACATTATTCCTATTTAAAACTAAATACCTATAAAATAAACCCTAAGCTAGCTACAATACAACTAATAGTTACATTGTAGCTAGCTTATGGTTTATTTTTATTTTACAGGCAAGTTTGTATTTATTTTAACTAGGTACATGTTATGACTGCTTTTATAATTCAATAAAATATTGAATTTGTAGCTGTTCCTTTACTTCAACTCACAATGTTTTTCTTTATGAGCGAAGACAATGTTAGAACAGCACTTTTATTTGTAGCAGTAAAATGTCAGCAAGACAGACTTAATTAAATTCAGTGAAGTTATTTGTAGCAATAAGCCTCTTTTCAGTGTTTGCTTAAGATACCTTGTTAAAGATGTACAGCATACAAGAATTACAGAATGTAGCAGAATATCGTTATTGTTAGCAACTGATGCATGTAAGAGAAAATGTGGCACTTTAACACAGAAAAATAGCAGTCTCTTTTGAGCACACAGCTGGAGTCGGAGACCAGTGTTAACCTCACAGAGCAGCAGTGTGAAATGCTGCAGACAGCGATTGAAATATGAACAAGGTAATGCTAGATGTATTTACAAAGTCTATACAGTCTGTATCAAGAAGTTATTGTAAAGAAATACTTGCGGTTCAGGCCGTTAGAACTGTGAGTTTAGTTGAGAGTTGATACAGGCGGCTTTAAAGGTAGAAAACAAATGCAGCGTGGCTTGATGTTGTGGTTCAGCTGCAGAAATCAAGAAGCAGGCTTTTAGTAAATTAACTTCACTCTAGAAAGAGTTTAAGGATATGAGTTTTGAAATATATCTTGCAAGCTTTTTAGAAGTAGATCTTTAGATTAGTTCAACGAAGAATCCAGGAGCTTTGATTGAAGTAGATTCCACTTGCAAAGTCTGGGTGTTTGCAGGTAAGCTGAGAAAGCAAACTAACTTCAATAAACAAGCAAGGTTCAGGTGTAAGCGTCAAACCTTTATGGGAAGGTGATGAGAGGCGGGACAAAGTAGTTAAAGGCACAGGGAGACCTGACAGATCCCCCTCTTCAGGAAACCCCCCTACGAAGAGTCGGTCCAGGTTTGGAGGGAAAACTCAAATGAAAATCATGTAACAATTGAGGAGCGTGTATGTCACGGAGGGGTATCCACGAATCCTCCTCAGGACCATAACCTGTCCAATGAACAAGATACTCCAACCTCCTCCACCGAATTCTAGAGTCCAATATAGAGTCCACTTCATATTCAAGGGAATCATCAACCACAGAATGAGAGGAATCAAAATTTGAAGGGTTTGAGGTTGGAACTCCTAGATGAGGTTTCAACAGGGAAACGTGGAAGGATGGATGTATCCGGAGAGCAGGAAGTAGATGTAGGACTACTGCGTTGGAGTTGATTATTTTATTAATCCTGAATGGTCCTATAAATTGGATAGCCAATTTTTTACATGGAACCTTGAGTTTGAGGTTTCGGGTAGATAGCCAGACTAAGTCATTCACATTGTAAGTTGGAGAGGGGGAATGTTTCTTGTTGTAGTACACTTTTTATTTTGCCTTTGCATTCTCGAGATGTTTTTTCAGAGAGGAAAGAGAATTTCTGATTTCTGAGAGGTAATCGGTGACATGGGGTGAATTTTAGGACGGAAGGATATTTGGCAAAGACATGGGATGAAAACCATAGGAAGCAAAAAATGGAGAAGTTTTTGTTGAAGAGTTTGGTGAGTTGTTGTAGGTGAATTCAGCCATAGAAATCCAATCGGACCAATCTTCCTGAAGATGGGATACATAGCAACGGAGGTACTGCTCCAAAGTCTGGTTTAACCATTCCGTTAACCCATTTGTTTGGGGATGAAAAGCAGTAGTGTACTTAGGAGTAACTTTTAGTAAACGACACAGTTCCTTCCAGAACTTTGACGTGAACTGAGTGCCACGATCTGATATAATAGATGTTGGTAATCCATGTAGTCTAACTATTTGAGAGAAAAAGACATTATCTGTCGTGACCGCATTAGGGATTTCTTCAATGGAATAAAGTGTGCCATTCAAGTTAAATGGTCTATGACAACAAGTAGGGTTGTAAAGCTATTGGAAGGAGGTAGATCTACTATGAAATCCATACTGATCGTTTGCCATGGAGTGTCTGGAATAGGTAAAGGATTTAATAACCCGAAAGGTTTATGATGATCTTTTTTGCTTTGGGCACAGATTCGACAATTTGTGACATATTCATATACATCTTTCTTGAGACCAGGCCACCAGAATACTCTAGTAAGAAGCTTTTCGGTCTTAGTAATACCCGGATGTCCAGATAGGGGTAAATCGTGGAAGTTGTGAATCATTTCCTTTCTTAGAGAATGCGGAACATATAGGAGATTTTTATGATAGTATAGACCTGATTTATGATCTTTGAAGCAGGTGGAAGGAATGTTGGTGTCCTTATTTTGAGCGTTGAGTAATTCAGATTGTAAAGTGGTAGCATATGACAGAAATTTATGAGTGGGTAAAATGTTTTGGGGTTCTTCACGGTCAGGGAAGGACTCGAACGCCGTAGATAAAGCATCTGCTTGAATATTTTCGATCCGGGTCTGTAGTCGATATTAAAATTGAAGCGATCAAAGAAGAGTGACCAACGTACTTGCCTGGATGAGAGTGTTTTGTGCTTTTTTAAATATTGTAAATTTTTATGGTCTGTTAAAACAAGAAAAGGTTTGTCTGACCCTTCTAACAGATGCCTCCAGTGTTCAAGTGCGCTCTTTATGGCGAGTAATTCAAGATCTCCAACCGAGTAATTTCTTTCAGCCATGGAGAGAAGACGTGAGTAGAAAGCAATTGGATGTCGCTCATTTGAGTGGGTCTTTTGTTGAGATAGGATTGCCCCTAATCCAATGTTGGAAGCATCGACCTCAAGTGTGAAATTTACTTCAGGGTCTGGAAGTTGTAAAGTTGGGGCTGAGGAGAAACATCTTTTCAATTCGTCAAAAGCTGTCTGAGCCTCTGGAGACCATTTGAATTTATTTTTTCCAGTAAGTTTCGTAAGCGGATGAACAATGGATGAGAAATTGTTAATAAATCTCCGATAAAAATGTGAAAAACCAAGGAATCTTTGTAAAGATTTTAAGGATTAAGGAGCTGGCCAGTTTAAGATAGATTCTACCTTCACAGGATCCATGTGGATTCCATTTGGTGTTATGATATAACCTAGAAATGTAATTGTGTTTACGTGGAACTCACACTTCTCGAATTTGGCGTATAATCTGTGCTCTCGGAGTCTTGTTAACACCCACCTTACGTGTCTGACATGGTCTGATTTGTTTTTAGAGTATATTAAAATATCATCAAGATATATTACTACACAGACATCTAACAGGTCTTTAAAAATGTCATTAATAAAAAACTGAAAGGTGGCTGGAGCATTGGTTAATCCAAAGGGCATCACATTGTATTGAAACAATCCGTAGCGTGTTCTAAAAGCAGTTTTCCACTCATCCCCTTTCCTCATACGAATGAGGTTGTATGCCCCCTTAAGGTCTAATTTAGTGAAGATAGAGGCATCTGTCAATCTTTCAAGAAGTTCGGGGATGAATGGCAACGGATATCTATTTTTAATAGTTATGGCATTTAGAGCTCTATAATCAATTATTGGATGTAGTGTACCTTCCTTATTAGTTACAAAGAATATACCAGCTGCAGCAGGTGATGTGGATGTGGAAATGAAGCCTTTTCTAAGATTGTCATCCAGATATTCTCTGAGATGTTTCAGTTTTTTAACCGATAATGGAAATATGCGCCCAAAAGGTATGATAGACCCGGGTTTTGTGTCAATAGGACAGTCGTATGGTCTATGAGGGGGAAAATGTTCGGCTTCTTTGAGATCAAATACATCAGAGAAATCTGTGTATTCTACTGGAATATGACTTTGAGCGTGTAGTATTTGAATGTATGGGAAGCAAGAAAAATTGCAATAGATAGAGTTAAATTGACAGGTATTCTCAGACCAATTTATGTTAGGGTTGTGTTTTTGTAACCATGGATACCCAAGTATGATAGAGTGTAAGGAAGTGGGTAAGATATCAAAGGAAATATACTCTTTATGACCTTCTGAACAAGTAACTAAAATGGGTATAGTGTGGTGAGTTATTGGCCCCTTTAAATAAGAAGAACCGTCAATAACTTTAACAAAAACAGGTTGATGCTTAATCACACAAGGAATTTTATTTTTAGATACAAAACCATGATCCATAAAAATTCCATATGCTCCGGAGTCGATCATGGCCTCATTCTTGAGAATTAGTTGGTCCCACTGTAAAGACAATGATATTGTTAAGTGAGTTTTGGGTAACGAATCGATTTGTGGATTGACAATAAGTATCTTACTCCTTTTTTGTCGAGTCAAGATTGGACAGCTTGTTACATTATGTTCTTTATTACCGCAATACATGAAGAGATACAGTGTACGTCTGCGTATCTTCTCATCTTGAGAAAGAGGGCCTTTCATAACTCCTATTTCCATAGGTACTGGAGTTGGGTGAGTCTTTTCAACATGAGAGCTATAGACTTTCTTAGGATAGAAGTCAGATGGAGTTTTTTCTGCATGCCTTTCCCTGTATCTTCTATCCATTGCTATACAGGTTTTTATGAGAGCCTCCAAAGTTTCTGGGAATTCAATTCTTGACAATTCGTCTTTTAGGTGTTCAGAGAGCCCCAGACAAAACTGATTTCTTAAAGCCACAGGGTTCCATTGTGACTCGGTGGCCCAAAGTTGGAATTCCGCCACATAGTTCTCCACCGGTCTTTTTCCCTGTTTTAGAGTCCTTAAATTGTTTTCAGCAACAATCTGAGTATTGGTGTCTTCATATAGCAGGGCCATGGTCTTAAAGACATTTTCCAGAGAATCCAGTATAGGGTCCTGATTTTCAATAAATCTATCAGCCCAAGACCTAGGTTCCCCTGCGAGGTAAGAAATGGCAGTGCAAACTTTAATGCGTTCATTATAGTAGGTTTTAGGTCTCATAGAGAATAACAAAAGACAGGCATTGCGATATTCACGGAATTTAGAACGTACCCCAGAAAAAACAGTAGGTGGATTAATATGTGGTTCAGGATGTTCTGCCTGTTTTTGGGTCATGAAATCATTTAAAAGTCTTTTTAACGTGTTATTCTCATTTTGTACAGTTGTTAATCTCTGAGCTAGGATATCAACCTTCTGATTTAGTGATGTGATTTCATTTGTTAAAGATGCAGGATCCATTTTGGAATTATAGGGTTAACTTTTAAAGGCTTGTTTATTCTGTTATGACTGCTTTTATAATTCAATAAAATATTGAATTTGTAGCTGTTCCTTTACTTCAACTCACAATGTTTTTCTTTATGAGCAAAGACAATGTTAGAACAGCACTTTTATTTGTAGCAGTAAAATGTCAGCAAGACAGACTTAATTAAATTCAGTGAAGTTATTTGTAGCAATAAGCCTCTTTTCAGTGTTTGCTTAACCCCTTAATGACCACAATGTACCCTGTATGTCACTGGTCGTTAAAGGTTTTTTCAGGACATAATAGCACAAGTCTAGCAAGAACACACTATTAATGCACTCCCTCCAGCAGGCTTTGTGGAATAGAGCAGTCTCAACGCGGGTTACAAGACCACGCTATAAAACAATCAAGTCCCAAAAAAAGGCCAGCGACATACAGGGTACGTCGCTGGTCCTTAAGGGGTTAAGATACCTTGTTAAAGATGTACAGCATACAAGAATTACAGAATGTAGCAGAATATCGTTATTGTTAGCAACTGATGCATGTAAGAGAAAATGTGGCACTTTAACACAGAAAAATAGCAGTCTCTTTTGAGCACACAGCTGGAGGCGGAGACCAGTGTTAACCTCACAGAGCAGCAGTGTGAAATGCTGCAGACAGCGATTGAAATATGAACAAGGTAATGCTAGATGTATTTACAAAGTCTATACAGTCTGTATCAAGAAGTTATTGTAAAGAAATACTTGCGGTTCAGGCCGTTAGCACTGTGAGTTTAGTTGAGAGTTGATACAGGCGGCTTTAAAGGTAGAAAACAAATGCAGCGTGGCTTGATGTCGTGGTTCAGCTGCAGAAATCAAGAAGCAGGCTTTAAGTAAATTAACTTCACTCTAGAAAGAGTTTAAGGATATGAGTTTTGAAATATATCTTGCAAGCTTTTTAGAAGTAGATCTTTAGATTAGTTCAACGAAGAATCCAGGAGCTTTGATTGAAGTAGATTCCACTTGCATAGTCTGGGTGTTTGCAGGTAAGCTGAGAAAGCAAACTAACTTCAATAAACAAGCAAGGTTCAGGTGTAAGCGTCAAACCTTTATGGGAAGGTGATGAGAGGCGGGACAAAGTAGTTAAAGGCACAGGGAGACCTGACAGTACAATAGTTATTAAATAGTTATTAACTTTTTAATAACTACCTAGCTAAAATAAATACAAATTTACCTGTAAAATAAAACCTACCCTAAGTTACACTAACACCTAACACTACACTATAATTAAATAAATTAACTAAATTAAAAACAATTAAATAAATTAAATTAAATTATCTAAAGTACAAAAAAACCCACTAAATTACAGACAATAATAAACAAATTACGGAAATTTAACCTAATTACACCTAATCTAATAGCCCTATTAAAATAAAAAAAGCCCCCCCAAATTAAAAAAACCCCTAGCTTAAACTAAACTACCAATAGCCCTTAAAAAGGGCCTTTTGCGGGGCATTGCCCCAAAGTAATCAGCTCTTTTACCTGTAAAAAAAAATACAAACAACCCCCAAGCAGTAAAACCCACCACCCACACAACCAACCTTTTGCCTCCCAAAGTCCCTAACCTAAAAATAAAACCCACCCAATACACGCTTAAAAAAACCTAACACTAACCCCCTGAAAGATCGACTTACCGGGAGATGTCTTCATCCAAGCCGGCGAAGTGGTCCTCCAGAAGGACAGAAGTCTTCATCAAAGCCGGGCAGAAGTGGTCCTCCAGACGGGCTTAAGTCTTCAACCAGATGGCATCTTCTATCTTCATTCATCTGGCGCGGAGCTGGTCCATCCTCAAGACATCGGACACGGAGAATCCTCTTCATCCGACGACTAACACTGAATGAAGGTACCTTTAAGTGATGTCATCCAAGATGGCGTCCCTTAGATTCCGATTGACTGATAGAATTCTATCAGCCAATAGGAATTAAGGTAGAAAAAATCCTATTGGCTGATGCAATCAGCCAATAGGATTGAAGTTCAAACCAGTAAAAGTTACATTTTTTCCTACCTTAATTCCGATTGGCTGATAGAATCCTATCAGCCAATCGTAATTCGAGGGACGCCATCTCGGATGACGTCACTTAAAGGAACCTTCATTCGTCGGGTAGTCGTCGGAGAAGAAGGAGCCGCTCCTCGTCGGATGGATGAAGATAGAAGATGCCGCTTAGATGAAGATATCTGCCGGTCCGGATGTCCTCTTCTGCCCGGATAGGATGAAGACTTCTGCCGGTCTGGATGTCCTCTTCTGCCCCATCGGATAAAGACTTTGGCCCGGTTGGGTGAAGACGACTCAAGGTAGGGAGATCTTCAGGGGGGTAGTGTTAGGTTTATTTAAGGGGGGTTGGGTTAGAGTAGGGGTATGTGGGTGGTGGGTTGTAATGTTGTGTTTTTTTTTACAGGCAAAAGAGCTGATTACTTTGGGGCATGCCCCGCAAAAAGCCCTTTTAAGGGCTGGTAAAAGAGCTGGTTACTTTTTAATTTAGAATAGGGTAGGGATTTTATTATTTTGGTTTTTATTTTATTTTATTAGGGGGCTTAGAGTAGGTGTAATTAGCCTAATATTCTTGTAATCTTTTTTATTTTTTTTTATTTAGTGTTTTTTTTTTTTTGTAATTTAGTTTAGTTTATTTAATTGTATGTAATTGTAGGTAATTTATTTAATTAATTTATTGATAGTGTAGTGTAAGGTTTAATTGTAACTTAGGTTAGGATTTATTTTACAGGTAATTTTGCAATTATTTTAACTAGGTAGCTATTTAATAGTTAATAACTATTTAATAGATATTGTACCTAGTTAAAATAAATACAAAGTTGCCTGTAAAATAAATATATATCCTAAAATAGCTACAAAATAATTATTCGTTATATTGTAGCTATATTAGGGTTTATTTTACAGGTAAGTATTTAGTTTTAAATAGGAATACTTTAGTTAATAAGATTTAATTTATTTCTTTAGATTAAAATTATATTTAACTTAGGGGGGTGTTAGGGTTAGGGTTAGACTTAGCTTTAGGGGTTAATACATTTATTAGAGTAGCGGCGAGGTCCGGTCGGCAGATTAGGGGTTAATAAGTGTAAGTAAGGTAGCGGCGAGGTTGGGGGGCAGATTAGGGGTTAATAAATATTATGTAGGTGTCAGTGATGTTAGGGGCAGCAGATTAGGGGTTCATAGGGATAATGTAGGTGGCAGCGGGGTGCGGTCGGCAGATTAGGAGTTAAAAAATTATTATAGTGGCGGCGATGTGGGGGGACCTCGGTTTAGGGGTACATAGGTAGTTTATGGGTGTTAGTGTACTTTAGAGCACAGAAGTTAAGAGCGTTATAAACCGGCGTTAGCCCAGAAAGCTCTTAACTACTGACTTTTTTTTGCGGCTGGAGTCTTGTCTGTAGAGGGTCTACTGCTCACTTCAGCCAAGACTCTAAATACCGGCGTTAGGAAGATGCCATTGAAAATATAGGATACGCAATTGGAGTAAGGGGATCTGCGGTATGGAAAAGTCGCGGCTTGAAAGTGAGCGTTAGACCCTTACCTACACGACTCTAAATACCAGCGGGCGGCCAAAAGCAGCGTTAGGACCCCTTAATGCTGCTTTTGACGGCTATCACAGAATTCTAAATCTAGGCGTAAGTTTTCCTCATAAATGCAAAGAAAAAACTTATAACATAAGCAAAGGAATCAAACTGAAACAGCTACCAAAAACTGCTTCTGAAGAGGCAAATACATCAAAACAGTAGAATTTAGTAAATGTATGCAAAGAAGACCAAGTTGCTGTTTTGCAAATCTGATCAACTAAAGCTTCATTCTTAAAGTGAAGGTCAAGTCTGGCGCATTGCTTAACATTTTTCAATAGCAGACTAAAATTAAGTATTATGTTCATTCATCAATTTCATTGTAAATATTGTTCTCATTACTATTTTTCAACTTTTATTTCACCTCCGTTTTCGTCTTATTACCCGCCCGCCATACTCCCTATATTGATTGCCATTTCTGTTAGCCAATATATCGTCTAACCCCGTGGCGTCCAGCCCCTTTTCTCTAGCGTCACTACAAAGTTCTGCGCATGCGTTAAAAAAAAAAACGCCATCGTCGTCCAGCTCGTTCACGAAACGCGCATGCGTTCTCCCTTCTCAGAATCAATCGAGCCATTGTATCAGTTACTAAGCCCGATCGCAGCAGAGGCAAGCTTTATTCAAAAAGGGTAAGAATGATTAAGATGCTTGCAGCAGCTATTGCGGTCTAATATTTAAAAGTAACTACTGCGGGTACGGGTATGACACGCATGCGCATTTAGAAGATACCGTTGTGCACGAGCGTAGTCCGTTTGTAGGAACTACAGCGACGTCACAACAGATAAATAAGGAAGTGTTGTAGGGGCGGAGCGGATAGAATAACGGAGGTATTTTCGATATATATTTTGGTTGAAAAATAAGAGTTCTATACAAATATAAACTTAGTGACTGTAATATTTGGATAATAAGCTTTATAATGGTGTATTGCAATATGCAAAAATTGACCTTCACTTTAAAAGCCCACAAAGTGGAAACTGATATAGTAGAATGAGCTATGATTCTTTGAGGCGGGGCTTGACCTGACTCCAAATAAGCCTGATGAATTAAAAGCTTTAACCAAGATGCCAAGGAAATGGCAGAAGCTTTCTGACCTTTCCTAGAACTAAAAAAGACAACAAATAGACTAGAAGTCTTCCTGAAATCTTTAGTAGCTTCAACATAATATTTCAACGCTCTTACAACATCCAGAGAATGTAAGGATCTCTCAAAAGACTACTTAGTATTAGGACACTTACGGCTAGATTTAGAGTTCTGCTGCCAAAGGGGTGCGTTAGCTACGCATGCTTTTTTTCCCCCGCACCTTTTAAATACCGCTGGTATTTAGAGTTCACAGAATGGCTGCGTTAGGCTCCAAAAAAGGGAGCGTAGAGCATATTTACCGCCACTGCAACTCTAAATACCAGCGGTGCTTACGGACGCGGCCAGCTTCAAAAACGTGCTCATGCACGATTCCCCCATAGAAAACAATGGGGCAGTTTGAGCTGAAAAAAAACCTAACACCTGCAAAAAAGCAGCGTTAAGCTCCTAACGCAGCCCCATTGTTTCCTATGGGGAAACACTTCCTATGTCTGCACCTAACACCCTAACATGTACCCCGAGTCTAAACACCCCTAACCTTACACTTATTAACCCCTAATCTGCCGCCCCCGCTATCGCTGACACCTGCAAATTATTATTAACCCCTAATCTGCCGCTCCGTACACCGCCGCAACCTACATTATACCTATGTACCCCTAATCTGCTGCCCCTAACACCGCCGACCCCTATATTATATTTATTAACCCCTAATCTGCAGCCCCCAACGTCGCCTCCACCTACCTACAATAATTAACCCCTAATCTGCCGACCGGATCTCACCGCTACTCTAATAAATGTATTAACCCCTAAAGCTAAGTCTAACCCTAACACTAACACCCCCCTAAGTTAAATATAATTAAAATCGAACGAAATAAATTAACTCTTATTAAATACATTATTCCTATTTAAAGCTAAATACTTACCTGTAAAATAAACCCTAATATAGCTACAATATAAATTATAATTATATTGTAGCTATTTTAGGATTAATATTTATTTTACAGGCAACTTTGTAATTATTTTAACCAGGTACAATAGCTATTAAATAGTTAATAACTATTTAATAGTTACCTAGTTAAAATAATTACAAAATTACCTGTAAAATAAATCCTAACCTAAGTTACAATTAAACCTAACACTACACTATCAATAAATTAAATAAACTACCTACAATTATCTACAATTAAACCTAACACTACACTATCAATAAATTAATTAAATACAATACCTACAAATAAATACAATGAAATAAACTAACTAAAGTACAAAAAATAAAAAAGAACTAAGTTACAAAAAATAAAAAAATATTTACAAACATTAGAAAAATATTACAACAATTTTAAACTAATTACACCTACTCTAAGCCCCCTAATAAAATAACAAAGACCCCCAAAATAAAAAATGCCCTACCTTAATCTAAAATTAAAATAGAAAAGCTCTTTTACCTTACCAGCCCTGAAAAGGGCCCTTTGCGGGGCATGCCCCAAAGAATTCAGCTCTTTTGCCTGTGAAAAAAAAAACATACAATACCCCCCCCAACATTACAACCCACCACCCACATACCCCTAATCTAACCCAAACCCCCCTTAAATAAACCTAACACTAAGTCCCTGAATATCTTCCTACCTTGTCTTCACCATGCCAGGTATCACCGATCGCTCCAGGATCCGAAATCTTCATCCAAGCCCAAGCGGGGGCTGGAGATCCATCATCTGGTTGAAGTCTTCTATCAAGCGACGGCTGAAGAGGTCCAGAAGAGGCTCCAAAGTCTTCCTCCTATCCGGGCAGAAGAGTAGATCCAGACCGGCAACCATCTTCTTCAAAGCGGTGACAAGCGGCTCCATGTTGAAGACCTCCGTCGCGGATCCATCCTCTTCTTGCGACGTCCTAAGTCCGAATGAAGGTTCCTTTAAATTACGTCATCCAAGATGGTGTCCCTCGAATTCCGATTGGCTGATAGGATTCTATCAGCCAATCGGAATTAAGGTAGGGAAAATCTGATTGGCTGATTGAATCAGCCAATCAGATTGAGCTCGCATCCTATTGGCTGTTCCGATCAGCCAATAGAATGCGAGCTCAATCTGATTGGCTGATTGGATCAGCCAATCGGATTGAACTTGAATCTGATTGGCTGATTCCATCAGCCAATCAGATTTTTCCTACCTTAATTCCGATTGGCTGATAGAATCCTATCAGCCAATCAGAATTTGAGGGACGCCATCTTGGATGACGTCATTTAAAGGAACCTTCATTCGGACTTAGGATGTCGCAAGAAGAGGATGGATCCGCGACGGAGGTCTTCAACATGGAGCCGCTTGTCACCGCTTTGAAGAAGATGGTTGCCGGTCCGGATCTACTCTTCTGCCCGGATAGCATGAAGACTTTGGAGCCTCTTCTGGACCTCTTCAGTCGTCACTTGATAGAAGACTTCAGCCGGATGATGGATCTCCAGCCCCCGCTTGGGCTTGGATGAAGATTTCGGAGCCTGGAGCGATCGGTGATACCTGGCATGGTGAAGACAAGGTAGGAAGATCTTCAGGGGCTTAGTGTTAGGTTTATTTAAGGGGGGTTTGGGTTAGATTAGGGGTATGTGGGTGGTGGGTTGTAATGTTGGGGGGGGGGTATTGTATGGTTTTTTTTTTCACAGGCAAAAGAGCTGAATTCTTTGGGGCATGCCCCGCAAAGGGCCCTTTTCAGGGCTGGTAAGGTAAAAGAGCTTTTCTATTTTAATTTTAGAATAGAGTAGGGCATTTTTTTATTTTGGGGGTCTTTGTTATTTTATTAGGGGGCTTAGAGTAGGTGTAATTAGTTTAAAATTGTTGTAATCTTTTTCTAATTTTTGTAAATATTTTTTTATTTTTTGTAACTTAGTTCTTTTTTATTTTTTGTACTTTAGTTAGTTTATTTCATTGTATTTATTTGTAGGTATTGTATTTAATTAATTTATTGATAGTGTAGTGTTAGGTTTAATTGTAGATAATTGTAGGTAGTTTATTTAATTTATTTATTGATAGTGTAGTGTTAGGTTTAATTGTAACTTAGGTTAGGATTTATTTTACAGGTAATTTTGTAATTATTTTAACTAGGTAGCTATTAAATAGTTCTTAACTATTCAATAGCTATTGTACCTGGTTAAAATAATTACAAAGTTGCCTGTAAAATAAATATTAATCCTAAAATAGCTACAATATAATTATAATTTATATTGTAGCTATATTAGGGTTTATTTTACAGGTAAGTATTTAGCTTTAAATAGGAATAATTTATTTAATAAGAGTTAATTTATTTCATTAGATTTAAATTATATTTAAGTTAGGGGGGTGTTAGTGTTAGGGTTAGACTTAGCTTTAGGGGTTAATACATTTATTATAGTAGCGGTGTGGTCCGGTCGGCAGATTAGGGGTTAATAATTGTAGGTAGGTGGAGGCGACGTTGGGGGCGGCAGATTAGGGGTTAATAAATATAATATAGGGGTCGGCTGTGTTAGGGGCAGCAGATTAGGGGTACATAGGTATAATGTAGGTTGCGGCGGTGTACGGAGCGGCAGATTAGGGGTAAAAAAAATATGCAGGTGTCAGCGATAGAGGGGGCAGCAGATTAGGGGTTAATAAATATTATGTAGGTGTCGGCGGTGTTAGGGGCAGCAGATTAGGGGTACATAGGGATAACGTAGGTGGTGGCGGTGTGCGGTTGGAAGATTAGGGGTTAACATTTTTTAATAGAGTGGGGGGACCTCGGTTTAGGGGTACATAGGTAGTTTATGGGTGTTAGTGTACTTTAGAGCACAGTAGTTAAGAGCTATATGAACCGGCGTTTGCCCAGAAAGCTCTTAACTACTGACTTTTTTCTGCGGCTGGAGTTTTGTCGTTAGATTTCTAACGCTCACTTCAGCCACGACTCTAAATACCGGCGTTAGAAAGCTCCCATTGAAAAAATAGGATACGCAATTGACGTAAGGGGATCTGCGGTATGGAAAAGTCATGGCTGCAAAGTGAGCGTTAGACCCTTTCCTGACTGACTCTAAATACCAGCGGTAGCCCAAAACCAGCGTTAGGAGCCTCTAACGCTGGTTTTGACAGCTACCGCCAAACTCTAAATCTAGCCGAAAGAGAGGACAACAATCCCTATTAATGTTGTTAGAATTCACAACCTTAGGTAGGAATTTAAATGAAGTCCACAAAACTGCCTTATCCTGATGAAAAATCAGGAAAGGAGACTCACAAAAAAGAGCAGATAATTCGGAAACTCTTCTAGCAGAAGAGATAGCCAAAAGGAACAACACTTTCCAAGAAAGTAGTTTAATATCCAATGAATGCATAGGCTCAAAAGGAGGAGTCTGTAAAGCCTTCAAAACCAAATTAAGACTCAAAGGAGGAGAAATTGATTTAATGACAGGCTTGATACGGACCAAAGCCTTTACAAAACAGTAAATATCAGGAAGCTTAGCAATATTTCTTTGAAACAAAACAGAAAGAGTAGAGATTTGACCCTTCAAGGAACTTGCAGACAAACCTTTATCCAAACCATCCTGAAGAAACTGTAAAATCCTAGGAATTCTAAAAGAATGCCAGGAGAATTTATGAGAAGAACACCATGAAATATAAATCTTCCAGACTCGATAATAAATCTTCCTAGAGACATATTTACAAAATTTACTATGATTAAGCACTAAGTATTCAAATTCCATACCTTCAAATTAAATGATTTGAGATCCTAATGGAAAAACGGCCCTTGAGACAGAAGGTCTGGTCTTAATGGAAGTGGCCAAGGTTAACAAGTGGACATCCGGGCAAGAACCAGAACCTGTGAGGCCTTGCTGGTGCTACCAGAAACACAAACGATCGTTCCATGATGATCTTGGAAATCACTCTTGGAAGAAGAACTAGAGGCTGGAAGATATAATCAGGTTAGTAAAACCAAGGAACTGCTAACGCATCCACCGACTCCACCTTAGAATCCCTGGACCTGGATAGGTACTTGGGAAGTCTCTTGTTTAGATGAAAAAACACATCTGGATGGAGCGACCACTCCCCCGGATGCATAGTCTAACGGCTGAGATAACCCACTTCCCAATTGTCTACACCTGGGATATGTACCACAGGAATTAGTCAAGAGCTGGATTCCACCCAAGAAAGTATCCACAATACTTCTTTCATAGCTAGGGGACTGTGAGTCCCACCCTGATGATTCACATATGCCACAGTTGTGATATTGTCTGTCTGAAAACAAATTAACGGTTCTCTCTTCAACAGAGGCCAAACCAGAAGAGCCCTGAAACTAGCACGGAGTTCTAAAATATTGATTGGTAATCTCGCCTCTTGAGATTTCCAAATCCCTTGTGCTGTCAGAGATCCCCAGACAGTTCCCCAACCTGAAAGACTTGCATCTGTTGTGATTACAGACCAGGTTGGACGGACAAAGGAGGCCCCTTGAACTATATGATGGTGATCTAACATTGGGATTTAATGATATTAATTATGATATCTTTATATAATCCTTGCACCATTGAATCAGCATCCAAAGCTAGAGAGGTCTCATATGAAGATGAGCAAAGGAGATCACATCTGATACTGCAGTCATGAGACCTAAAACTTCCATGCACATAGCTACTGAAGGGAAAAATTGAGACTGACATTGAATCTATCTGGAAACCTAAAAAGGTGACCCTTGTCTGAGGAATCAAGAAACTTTTTGGTAAATTGATCCTCTAACCATATCTTTGAAAAAGCAACACTAGTTGATTTGTGTGAGATTCAAAATTTTCAGATACAGAACTGGCCTGAATGAATTCTTTCTTTCAATAGATTTGAATAAAACCCCAAACCTTATTCCTGAACGGAACTGGCATGATTACCCCTGAAAGCTCTAGATTGAAACACACTTCAGAAAAACCTGAACCTTCACTGGATTTGCTGGGATGCGTGAGACAAAGAATCTTCTCACAGGAGGTCTTACTCTGAATCCATTTCGATACCCTTGAGAGACAAAAACTCTGAATCCATTGATTTTGGACAAAATCTGCCCAAATGTTTTGGAAAAAAAGTTTAATCTGCCCCCACCAGCTGAGCTGGAATGAGGACTGCACCTTCATGCAGACTTGGGGACTGGCTTTGGTTTCTTAAATGGCTTGGACCAAATAAATTGTTACCTTGGAAAGAAAGAGATAGTAATCTTTACTTAGATACCATGTCAGTATTCCAATATCTGAGCCACAAAGCCCTAACATCAATTTTGATGATATAAAAAAATGGCATCACAGATAAAATGATTAGCATATTGAAGCAAGCGAACAATGCTAGACAATCAGGATCTGTTTCCTGTTGCACTAAGCTTTCCAACCAAAAAATTGATGCAGCTGCAACATCAGCCATAGAAATGTTGGGCCTGAGCAGATAGCCATAAAATAAATAAACTTTCCTTAGATAAGATTCAAGTTTCCTATCTAAAGGATCCTTAAAGGAAGTACTATCTTCCATAGAGATAGTAGTACGTTAGGTAAGAGTAGAAATAGTCCCATCAACTTTGTGGATTTTTTCCCCAAAACTCCAATCTAACTGTTGGCAAAGGCTACAACTTTTTAAACCTAGAAGAAGGAAAAAGAAGTACCAATCTTATTCCATTCCTTTGAAATCATATCAGAAATAGCAGGAACTGGAAAAACCTCTGGAGTAACCACAGGAGGGTTATAAACAGAATTTAAACATTTACTAGTTTAAGTATCAAGACAGAGGACTAGTTTCCTCAATATCCAAAGTAATCAACACCTCTTTAACAAGGAACGAATATACTCCATCTTAAAGAGAAAAGTAGATTTGTCAGTGTCAATATCTGAGGTAGGATCTTCTGAATCAGATAGATCCTCATCGGAGGAGGATAATACAGTATTTTGTCAGTTATTTAAAATTTCATCAAATTTATGAGAAGTTTTAAAAGACTTTTTACGTTTATTAGAAGGCGAAATAGAAGACAAAGCCTTCTAAATTGCAGTAAAATATTTTATATTCACAGGGATATCATGTACATTAGATTTTTTAGGAACAACAGGCATTGTACTAGTACTGATGGATACACTCTCTGTATGTAAAAGCTTATCATGACAACTGTTACATACCACAGCTGGAGATATAATATCCACTAACTTACAACAGATACACTTATTTTTGGTTGAACTGTTATCAGGCAGCAGGGTTCCAACAGTGGTTTCTGAGACAGAATCAGATTGAGACATCTTGCAAATGTAAGAGAAAAAAACAACATATAAAGCAAAGTTATCAATTTCCTTATATGGCAGTTTCAGGAATGGGAAAAAATGCAAACAACATAGCCCTCTGAGCATAGAAAAAAAAGCAAGAGGCATATAGGAAGAGGGGTTAAAATAATTGAATTATTTGGTGCCAAGTATGACGCACAATGCAAAATGAAATTGTTTGGCGCTAACATCCAGAAATGGTGCAACTCGCGTCATGGTAGACGCAACCTTGTGCAAGTAAACCTGGCATCAACTAAGACACCGGAAATGACGAATTTGCAACACCAAACGTACCTTTGCAACAAAAAAAATTCTCGCGCCAAGATTGACGCACTAAATATCAGCATTTTGCGACCTCACAAGCCTAATTTTGCCCTCAAAAATTTTATGAAAAATAGTCAATTTAAAGAAAAAGACTATAACCCAGGTAAGAAAAAATAGCTTCCTAAAAATGTTTTTCACAATTATGAAACTGATAGTCTGCAAAAGGAAATATACATAAACCTGACTCATGGCAAATATAAGTACAATACATATATTTAGAACTTTATAATAAAACATAAAGTGCCAAACCATAGCTGAGAGTGTCTAAAGTAATGAAAACATACTTAACGAAAGACACCCATCCACATATAGCAGATAGCCAAACCAGTACTAAAACAGTAACAGTAGAGGGAATGGTATATGAGAGTATATCGTCGATCTGAAAAGAGAGGTAGGAGATGAATCTCTACGACCGATAACAGAGAACCTTTGAGAAGATTTCCCGAGGTTTCGCTAGGAAAACCATAAAATCAATAGGCAATACTCTCTTCAAATCGCTCTGACATTCACTGTACTCTGAAAGGAATCGGGCTTCAAAATGCTGAGAAGCGCTTATCACAGAAGAAAATCAAGCACAAACTTACTTCACCACCTCCATAGGGAGGCAAAGGTTGTAAAAACTGAATTGTGGGTGTGGTGAGGGGTGTATTTATAAGCATGAAAGAAATTAAAGAAATGTTATATATAGATAGATAGATAGATACAGAAATATATATATTTTTATAAAAAGACATTTTCTGCTAAGTTAAGGACATAGGAATTTGAAGTATTCCTAATGCAATATTTATATTAAAAAAAAAAAAAAAACCTTCACCTAGATTACAAGTTTTGAGTTTGTGTTTTAAGGCTGAAAAAATGGCCATTTCAGTGTTAAAACAGCAATGCAGCCATTAAGAGTCTTTTCGGTATAGCTGTACCACAAGCCTCTTAGCCTGTAACGCAACGACAGTCCCGCACTCAAAAAAATTGAGTTTTTGCATGGGATTTCCATAGCGCTGCCATTACAAGTTTTGTGGTGAGGCTAAAAAGGATGCGTTACACCCTATACCGACACGATCCATTTCGGAATCTGGGAGTAGTAGTTAAGAGTTTTACACAACAAAACTGTTACACAAAAGTACACTATATCAGCCAATAGGAATGAGAGCTGCTTAAATGCTATTGGCTGATTTAAGCAGCCAATAGGATTTTAGCAGCTCTAAATCCTATTGGCTGATTTAAAATTTTCAGCCAATAGAATGCGAGGTCAATCCGATTGTTCCTACCTTATTTCCGATTGGCTGATAGAATCTTATCAGCCAATCGGAATTCGAGGGACGCCATCTTGGATGACGTCCCTTAAAGGAACCTTCATTCGTCGTTAGTCCGTCGGGCCAGCAGGATGTTCCACGTCGGAGGTCTGGAAGATGGAGCCGTGGTTGGATGAAGATAGAAGACACCGCTTGGATGAAGACTTCTACTGGATGGAGGACCTCTTCTGCCCCGCTTGGATGAAGACTTCGGCCGGATCGAGGACCTCTTCTTGCCCCACTTGGATGAAGAATTTGGCTCGGTTGAGTGAAGACAACTCAAGGTAGGGAGATCTTCAGGGGCTTAGTGTTAGGTTTTTTAAGGGGGGTTTGGGTGGGTTAGAGTAGGGGTATGTGGGTGGTGGGTTTTAATGTTGGGGGGGTTGTATTTTTTTTTACAGGTAAAAGAGCTGATTACTTTGGGGCAATGCCCAGCAAAAAACCCTTTTAAGGGCTGGTAAAAGAGCTGATTACTTTGTAATTTAGAATAGCGTAGGGCATTTTTTTATTTTGGGGGGCTTTATTATTTTATTAGGGGGCTTAGATTAGGTGTAATTAGTTTAAACATCTTGTATTTTTTTTTTATTTTCTATAATTTAGTGTGTGGTTTTTTTTGTACTATAGTTTAGTTTATTTAATTGAATTTAATTTTAGGTAATTGTAGATAATTTATTTAATTCATTTAATGATAGTGTAGTGTTAGGTTTAATTGTAACTTAGGTTAGGATTTATTTTACAGGTCATTTTGTAAGTATTTTAGTTAGGTAGTTATTAAATAGTTAATAACTATTTAATAACTATTGTACCTGGTTAAAAAAAAAATACAAAGTTGCCTGTAAAATAAAAATAAATCCTAAAATAGCTACCATATAATTATTAATTATATTGTAGCTATCTTAGGGTTTATTTTACAGGTAAGTATTTATTTTTAAATAGGAATAATTTAGTTAATAATAGTAAGCTTTATTTAGATTTATTAAAATAATATTAAAGTTAGGGGGGTGTTAGTGTTAGTGTTAGACTTAGGTTTAGGGGTTAATAAGTTTAATATAGGTGGCGGCGGTATAGGGGGGCAGGATAGGGGTTAATAAATTTATTATAGGTGGCGACGGTGTAGGGGGGGGCAGATTAGGCGTTAATAAGTTTAATATAGGTGGGGGCGGGGGCCGGGAGCTGCGGTTTAGGGGTTAAACATTTAACTTAGTTGCGGCGGGGTCCGGTAGTGGCCGTTTAAGGGTTAATGAGTTTAATGTAGGTGGCGGCGGTGTAGTGGGGGGCAGGATAGGGGTTAATAAATGTAATGTAGGTGGCGGTGGGCTCCGGGTGCGGCGGTTTAGGGGTTAAACTATTTATTTAGTTGCGACGGGGTCCGGGATCCGCAGGATAGGGGTTAATAACTTTAATATAGGTGGCGGCGGTATAGGGGGTGGCAGATTAGGGGTTAATAGGTATAATGTAGGTAGCGGCGGGGTCCGTGAGCAGCGGTTTAGGGGTTAATACATTTATTAGAGTTGCGGCGGGGTCCAGGAGCGGCGGTTTAGGGGGTAATAACTTTATTTAGTTGCAGGGGGCTCCAGGAGCGGCGGTATAGGGGGTACAACAGTATAGTATAGTGTGGGTGCTTAGTAACAGGATAGCAAGAAAGCTGCAAAGAAGCCGATGAGCAGCGAGATTGATGACTGTCAGTTAACAACAGTCCGCTGCTCATCGCTCCGTACTTGGTGCGCGGCTTCTTGACAGCTTTCTTGATAACTTTGGCGAACTTATTCAGGTCCGCGGCAGCGATGTTAGGCGATCTTAGGCGAGCGTATTGGGCTGGCGAATGCAGGAAAGTAGACGGCTTCATAACTAGACGCCATAGTCTCATCAGAAAGATAGTACAGTACTATAATAAGAAAGTTAATACATTTGTTTTAAATAAATATAGACTATCATTTAATAACAAGAGGCATATGTGTGTAGCCACCCACGTTTTGAGTGTGATGGCCAGCTACTCCTGATAGCAGGGTTTTCCCTATGGTGGCAAATTACAAATATATATTTTTGTATGTATGTGTTTAGATACAAATTATAAGTCCAAATACAAATTAAACTATTTTTTTTTAGAGTGGCACAACTTAGCTCTGTATGTATCTCTTTAAGATAGAGCATATTTAATCAATTAAAATTATATCTTCTTGGGTAGTATTGTAAACTGTATTCTTGTTTCGCATTAACATTTTGCAGTATATATATAACTTTTTCTTTTACTTTCTTATACACATACATATGTATATATATATATTTTTAATTTTATTTTTGCGTCAGCAAGGGTCAGTTTGACTTCCCACTGATTATTGCAATAAAAAATTAAACACATTGTTGCTCTCATTAATTTCTCGGAAGGGGGCATCAGGATGACAAATGACTGATATGATGTGTGGAAATGGATTAAGCAGGAGAAAAAATAGGTGATTGGAAATGTATTACAAGAACTGGCATAGCTGTCCTGTCACATTGCTCCTTTTGACAGTTGTGTGAAAGTTTACAAAATTTAAATGGACAGGGGTATTATCCAATTGGGGGCTAGATTATGAGTGGAGCGAAAACGTTTGTGCCCAAGCAATAAGGGGTTTATCGCAACTGTCCGCGCTCATCTGGCTTACCTGTGGTATTAAAAGTTGAAAGTAAATGCGATAACTTGAGCGCAATCCCAATTTAGGCTAGAATGATTACCGCGACTTCAGAGCTCTGGTTAACTGTTTAGGGAAACAAAAATGCTGCACAAAACACATCAAAAATACTTTACTAAGTATAGTTTTAGTATTATACTATCTACATTATTTAAAAAAAATATTGAACGCAAAAAGGCTCAAAGATATATAGGGGATATATGATTTTTCAAGCTCCGTATGGAGCTTAATGCCCCTTTTTTCTAAAGACCGCTGGCTCCATAACTTGTCCACCTGCTATGAGGCCGCAGACAGAAATGAACCCAATCGAATACGATCGGGTTGATTGACACCCCCTGCTAGCGGCCGATTGGCCGCGAATCTGCAGAGGGCGGTATTGCACAAGCAGTTCACAAGAACTGCTGGTGCAATGATAAATGCAGACAGCGTATGCTGTCAGCATTTATTGATGTGCAGAGGACATGATACGCTATATTGTATCATGTCCGCTCGCACATTAATAAATATACCCTGAAGTCTCAGGTGTTAGTAAAAAAAGGCATGTAAAGGGCTTTAACATAGGGATACATACACATACATGTGCATGTATGTTCTGCACATAGTATATATAATAATATAATATAGAAATATTTATTTATGGATAAATAGAACATATTCTGTTACGTGCAGAAAATTGGAATGTGAAATATTCATATTTTCATGTCGGGTTAGCAAAAATGAGAATATGCGAGAGTGGGGTGTTTTTTCCACTTTTTTTTCTTCATTGATTTCTATGGAGGAATACGTTAACGCACACGTGATATTCTAACTGGATTTTTGTGCATGTCGTGTTAGCGCAAGAGCTAAAAAATTATCTTTCAATTCCTAATACGAGCGCAACCCGACTAGTGCAAAAATCTTACGTCTAGCGCAATCAACGCTCAAGCGGAATCATTCATTTGCACTCCACTCATAATCTAGCCCTGTATTTTTAAACATGTGTATGTTTTACTGATTAAGCACTAATCATCATCATCATTATCTACATTTTGAATCATAATGAGTTTGTACTATGTGTTGTTTTTTTTTTTGTCTTTCTTTGCTGTGGTCTTAATCCAATTTGAAGTGTGGCTGTTTAATGTTTGGCATGTTAACGGTTGCAGATGAGTCCTTTTGATTCTGACACAATTACAATCAACCATTTTCATTAGTGCTTATAATACTAGCCAGGAATAATGAAATATCATGGCATGAATACATTTTAAATAGATGCACCAGAACAAAGTTTTGCCATTCTAAACTACTCTAAACTGCACAAATTAGGTTAACTTGTAATTGGACTTATAATTTATGCATCTATATTTATTTGTAAAATGTTACCATAAGGCAAGCCTCACTTTCAAGAGTGACTAGTAAGTCATTACACTCTAGATACACACACGGTCACTGTGAAAGCATTTTGACAGCTCCCAAGTAATTACAAACAGATATAAATTTAACAGGTACTGCTTAAAACAGCACAGTATCTGTCTCCTTTTTAAACAGCCTAAGAGGCCTATTTATCAAAGTGTCAACTGAAAATAAGCTGGAATTCTGTGTCGTAATTGTCGCAAGATTGATCCTCCGTAATTATCAAAGCATCAAGATTGTCAAATGTTAAAATTTGTGACGTATTATATGATCCCGCAATTTCAATCTGACGCAGATCGTTGCGAGTTGAAAACCCGTGGAATTCGAGCAGAATTGTGTTTATTCTTCTTCCTATTCGACACTATTTGAAGCTCTTACGAAGTTATCAAAAATTCAACAGTTACGCTCGCGTCGTTTCCGACGCAGCGTACCTAGTTTTAAATCCGCCAGCCTTGAGGTTGCGGATGCCATAGAACTCAATGGGAGTCGGAAAACACTGAAATTATATGTTCGATGCTGCAAGACAATGAAGCATATCACCTAATAAAAGTCAAATACAAACTATTAAATATGTATACCCTTCAAAAATCAAACAATATTATTGCTACACATTTGGTGCACTAGTAGATATAGGGATAAAAATAAAAAATACATTACTACTGATGGATTATGCTACAACTTTGTCTCTCATTACAAATCAAGGGGACAATTTTATTTCTACATATTTGGTGCAAAGTTTTGCCCCAAACTTGTCGCACTAATAGATATAGAGATAAAAATGAAATAAATACACAACATAATATAGGTAGCTAA
Organism: Bombina bombina; assembly: GCF_027579735.1. Classification (NCBI taxonomy): domain Eukaryota; kingdom Metazoa; phylum Chordata; class Amphibia; order Anura; family Bombinatoridae; genus Bombina; species Bombina bombina. Next base: position 1,002,613,519 of record NC_069501.1, read on the forward strand.
CTTCCTTTTTATTTGTTGGAAAAATCTATGTGCACTATGTTTAAGCCATGTAATACAAGTACCACTCTCTACTTCGCGCCATATTTGACGCTACACTTTTCGTACCAATTATGACACAAAATCCTAAATAACCCACACACTAGTGAATATTTCCACCACTTTTTATTGGAATATGCATATTCACATGATTTATGACATCAGCCAATCTGATTCAAATATACATTATAAACTTTCACTAACTAATCAAATTGCTCGATACTTCCTGGCGAACATAGCATGTTCGCGTTCGCCGCGGCGGGCAAACATATGCGATGTTCGATCCGCCCCCTATTCGTCATCATTGAGTAATACTTTGACCCTGTACCTCACAGTCAGCAGGCACATTCCAGCCAATCAGCAGCAGACCCTCCCTCCCAGACCCCCTTACCTCCTGGACAGCATCCATTTTAGATTCATTCGGAAGCTGCATTGTTAATGAGAGGAGGGACAGTGTAGCTGCTGCTGATTTAGTAGGGAAATCTATAGCTAGGCTAGTGTATTCAGTGTCCACAACAGTCCTGAAGGACTCATCTGATCTCTGCTGTAAGGACAGTACCCCAAAAAGCCCTTTTTAGGGCTGCTTTTTTTTTCCCCTGTGTAATCTAATTGCAGTTGCCTGCCTGCTAGCGTGTGTGTCAGGCTCACAGCATATACTGTGCCCACTTGCCCAGTGCCACCACTCATATCTGGTGTAACAGTAGTGTAGATTTAAAAAAAAAAAACACTTTTTTGACTGTGTTAAATAATAGCAGTCAGTTTCCTTCACACGTGTGCATTTAAGTGCCTGCCTGCCAGGGCACAGTGTTACCCCAGTGCAACTCATATGTCGTGTAACAGTAGTGTAGATTTAAAAAAAAAAAAACACTTTTTTGACTGTGTTAAATAATAGCAGTCAGTTTCCTTCACACGTGTGCGTTTAAGTGCCTGCCTGCCAGGGCACAGTGTCACCCCAGTGCAACTCATATCTGGTGTAACAGTAGTGTAGATTTAAAAAAAAAAAACACTTTTTTGACTGTGTTAAATAATAGCAGTCAGTTTCCTTCACACGTGTGTGTTTAAGTGCCTGCCTGCCAGGGCACAGTGTCACCCCAGTGCAACTCATATGTCGTGTAACAGTAGTGTAGATTTAAAAAAAACAACACTTTTTTGACTGTGTTAAATAATAGCAGTCAGTTTCCTTCACACGTGTGCGTTTAAGTGCCTGCCTGCCAGGGCACAGTGTCACCCCAGTGCAACTCATATGTGGTGTAACAGTAGTGTAGATTTAAAAAAAAAAAAACACTTTTTTGACTGTGTTAACCCCTTAATGACCACAGCACTTTTCCATTTTCTGTCCGTTTGGGACCAAGGCTATTTTTAAATTTTTGCGGTGTTTGTGTTTAGCTGTAATTTTCATCTTACTCATTTACTGTACCCACACATATTATATACCGTTTTTCTCGCCATTAAATGGAATTTCTAAAGATACCATTATTTTCATCATATCTTATAATTTACTATAAAAAAAATTATAAAATATGAGGAAAAAATTGAAAAAAACACACTTTTTCTAACTTTGACCCCCAAAATCTGTTACACATCTACAACCACCAAAAAACACCCGTGCTAAATAGTTTCTAAATTTTGTCCTGAGTTTAGAAATACCCAATGTTTATATCTTCTTTGCTTTTTTTGTAAGTTATAGGGCCATAAATACAAGTAGCACTTTGCTATTTCCAAGCCATTATTTTTCAAAATTAGCGCTAGTTACATTAGAACACTAATATTTTTCAGGAATCTCTGAATATCCATTGACATGTATATAATTTTTTTTAGTAGACATCCCAAAGTATTGATCTAGGCCCATTTTGGTATATTTCATGCCACCATTTCACCGCCAAATGCGATTAAATACAAAAAATCGTTCACTTTTTTACAAATTTTTTCACAAACTTTTGGTTTCTCACTGAAATTATTTACAAACAGCTTGTGCAATTATGGCTTAAATGGTTGTAAATTCTTCTCTGGGATCCCCTTTGTTCAGAAATAGCAGACATATATGGCTTTGGTGTTGCTTTTTAGTAATTAGAAGGCTGCTAAATGCCACTGCGCACTACACGTGTATTATGCCCAGCAGTGAAGGGGTTAATTATGGAGCATGTAGGGAGCTTCTAGGGTTAATTTTAGCTTTAGTGTAGTGTAGTAGACAACCCCAAGTATTGATCTAGGCCCATTTTGGTATATTTCATGCCACCATTTCACCGCCAAATGCGATCAAATTAAAAAAAAACGTTAAATTTTCCACAATTTTAGGTTTCTCACTGAAATCATTTACAAACAGCATGTGCAATTATGGCACAAATGGTTGTAAATGCTTCTCTGGGATCCCCTTTGTTCAGAAATAGCAGACATATATGGCTTTGGCGTTGCTTTTTGGTAATTAGAAGGCCGCCAAATGCCGCTGCATTTCACACGTGTATTATGGCTAGCAGTGAAGGGGTTAATTATGTAGCTTGTAGGGAGCTTGCAGGGTTAATTTTAGCTTTAGTGTAGAGCTCAGCCTCCCACCTGAAACATGAGACCCCCTGATCTCTCCCAAACAGCTCTCTTCCCTCCCCCACCCCCCAATTGTCCCCGCCATCTTAAGTACTGGCAGAAACTCTGCCAGTACTAAAATAAAAGCTATATTTGGGCTTTTTTTGTGTTTTTTTTTTAGCATATTTACATATGCTGCTGTGTAGGATCCCCCCTTAGCCCCCAGCCTTACTGATCCCCCACCAAAGAGCTCTCTAACCCTCCCCCTCTGCCTTAATGGGCGCCATCTTGGGTACTGGCAGCTGTCTGCCAGTACCCAGTTTAGTGAAAAAATGTGCCTTTTTAAAAAAAAAAAACCCTTTTCTGCAGTGTAGCTTCCCCCCCCCCCAAGATCAACCCCCCACCCCTTCCACATCTCTTAGCTGTTATTTACAGCTTTTAAAAAGTTATTTTGATGTACTTTTTAAACTTTATTTTTCTGTAATGTAGCGGTTCCCTCCCGCTCCCGCCCCGTGCACGCGCCCGCCCGCCGCCCCCCGTGCACGTGCGCGCTCCCGTGCACGCTCCCGCCCCTCCCGCCCCCGATCCCGCCCCCCTCCACTCCACTGGGCACATCGATGGCCGCCCACCCGCCTCCCAGACTTGCTCCCACCCACCAACGATACCGGCCACCGATGTCCGGTGCAGAGAGGGCCACAGAGTGGCTCTCTCTGCATCGGATGGCCAAGGGGGGTTATTGCAGGATGCCTCCATATCGAGGCATCACTGCAATAACCGGAAAGCAGCTGGAAGCGAGCAGGATCGCTTCCAGCTGCTTTCCAGACCAAGGACGTAAGCCACACGTCCTCGGTCATTAAGTGTATTTTTTTTGAGGACGTGTGGCATACGTCCTTGGTCCTTAAGGGGTTAAATAATAGCAGTCAGTTTCCTTCACACGTGTGCGTTTAAGTGCCTGCCTGCCAGGGCACAGTGTCACCTCAGTGCAACTCATATCTGGTGTAACAGTAGTGTAGATTTAAAAAAACAAAACACTTTTTTGACTGTGTTAAATAATAGCAGTCAGTTTCCTTCACACGTGTGCGTTTAAGTGCCTGCCTGCCAGGGCACAGTGTCACCCCAGTGCAACTCATATGTGGTGTAACAGTAGTGTAGATTTAAAAAAAACAACACTTTTTTGACTGTGTTAAATAATAGCAGTCAGTTTCCTTCACATGTGTGCGTTTAAGTGCCTGCCTGCCAGGGCACAGTGTCACCCCAGTGCAACTCATATCTGGTGTAACAGTAGTGTAGATTTAAAAAAAAAAAACTTTTTTGACTGTGTTAAATAATAGCAGTCAGTTTCCTTCACATGTGTGCGTTTAAGTGCCTGCCTGACAGCGCACAGTGTCACCCCAGTGCAACTCATATCTGGTGTTACAGTAGTGTAGATTTTAAAAAAACAACACTTTTTTGACTGTGTTAAATAATAGCAGTCAGTTTCCTTCACACATGTGCGTTTAAGTACCTGCCTGCCAGGGCACAGTGTCACCCCAGTGCAACTCATATGTGGTGTAACAGTAGTGTAGATTTAAAAAAAAAACAACACTTTTTTGACTGTGTTAAATAATAGCAGTCAGTTTCCTTCACACGTGTGCGTTTAAGTGCCTGCCTGCCAGGGCACAGTGTCACCCCAGTGCAACTCATATCTGGTGTAACAGTAGTGTAGATTTAAAAAAAAAACACTTTTTTGACTGTGTTAAATAATAGCAGTCAGTTTCCTTCACATGTGTGCGTTTAAGTGCCTGCCTGCCAGGGCACAGTGTCACCCCAGTGCAACTCATATCTGGTTTTAACAGTAGTGTAGATTTAAAAAAAAAAAACTTTTTTGACTGTGTTAAATAATAGCAGTCAGTTTCCTTCACACGTGTGCGTTTAAGTGCCTGCCTGCCAGGGCACAGTGTCACCCCAGTGCAACTCATATGTGGTGTAACAGTAGTGTAGATTTTAAAAAAACAACACTTTTTTGACTGTGTTAAATAATAGCAGTCAGTTTCCTTCACACGTGTGCGTTTAAGTGCCTGCCTGACAGGGCACAGTGTCACCCCAGTGCAACTCATATCTGGTGTTACAGTAGTGTAGATTTAAAAAAAACAACACTTTTTTGACTGTGTTATATAATAGCAGTCAGTTTCCTTCACACATGTGCGTTTAAGTACCTGCCTGCCAGGGCACAGTGTCACCCCAGTGCAACTCATATGTGGTGTAACAGTAGTGTAGATTTAAAAAAAAACAACACTTTTTTGACTGTGTTAAATAATAGCAGTCAGTTTCCTTCACACGTGTGCGTTTAAGTGCCTGCCTGCCAGGGCACAGTGTCACCCCAATGCAACTCATATCTGGTGTAACAGTAGTGTAGATTTAAAAAAAAAAAACACTTTTTTGACTGTGTTAAATAATAGCAGTCAGTTTCCTTCACACGTGTGCGTTTAAGTGCCTGCCTGCCAGGGCACAGTGTCACCCCAGTGCAACTCATATCTGGTGTAACAGTAGTGTAGATTTAAAAAAAACAACACTTTTTTGACTGTGTTAAATAATAGCAGTCAGTTTCCTTCACACGTGTGCGTTTAAGTGCCTGCCTGCCAGGGCACAGTGTCACCCCAGTGCAACTCATATGTGGTGTAGCAGTAGTGTAGATTTAAAAAAAAAAAACACTTTTTTGACTGTGTTAAATAATAGCAGTCAGTTTCCTTCACACGTGTGCGTTTCAGTGCCTGCCAGGGCACAGTGTCACACAAGTGCAACTCATATCTGGTGTAACAGTAGTGTACATTTAAAAAAAAAATACAATTTTGACTGTAATAGATCGAATAGCAGTTAGTTGTTTGCAAGCGTGTGTGTCATGCCTGCAGCGTCTACTCTGCCAACTTCTGCCAGTGCACAGTGCCACTCATATCTGTTGTCACAGTAGCTTGCACGCATAGTACCACTAATCGAAAAAAAAATGACAGGCAGAGGCAGGCCAACCCGTAGAGGCCGTCGTGTTTGTGGTGCTGTGATTCCCTTTGGCCCTAGAATAATGCCCAGTGTTCAGAGGCCACGTACCCCGAACTCGAACATTTCTGACTCTGAGGACATAGTTGACTGGCTAGCACAGGACACCCAATCTTCTACAGCTTCCGCTCGGAACCTTGACGCACCATCCTCCTCCAGCTTAGCTTCGGGCACCTCTCAAGTTACCACTCGCCCGCCTGTCGCCACCACCAACACTAGCACCACAGCCGCTTCACTTGATCTGTCAGAGGAGTTATTTACACATCAGTTGGAAGAAATGAGTGATAGTGATGCGCAACCATTATTGCCAGAGGATGTAGATAACAGGGATATGTCTCAGTCAGGCATCATTACACACATGGACGAACGGTGTGATGATGATGATGTTGTACCCACTGCTGCTTCCTTTGTTGAGTTGTCAGATACAAGTGAAGTGGTTGATGATGACGATGCGTCCGTGGATGTCACGTGGGTGCCCGCTAGAAGAGAAGAAGAAGAGGGGGAAAGTTCAGATGGGGAGACAGAGAGGAGGAGGAGACGAGTTGGAAGGAGGGGGAGGTCATCGCAAGGAGCTAGTGGCACAGTCAGACAGCATGCATCGGCACCCGGGGTCAGCCAGACAGCACGCCAATCAACGCATGCTGTTGCCACCACCAGAATGCCGTCATTGCAGAGCTCAGCAGTGTGGCATTTTTTGTGTGTGTCTGCCTCTGACAACAGCGATGCCATTTGCAACCTGTGCCAAAAGAAACTGAGTCGTGGGAAGTCCAACACCCACCTAGGTACAACTGCTTTGCGAAGGCACATGATCACACATCACAAATGCCTATGGGATCAACACATGAGTACAAGCAGCACACAAACTCAAAGCCGCCATCCTCCTCCTGGTCCAGCATCTTCAGCCACGTCAACCACTGCTGTCCTCCTTGCCCCCTCTCAACCATCCGCCACTCCATGTCTCACCTTGCGCAGTTCCTGCTCATCTGCCCACAGTCAGGTGTCTGTCAAGGACATGTTTGAGCGTAAGAAGCCAATGTCACAAAGTCACCCCCTTGCCCGGCATCTGACAGCTGGCTTGACTGAACTCTTAGCCCGCCAGCTTTTACCATACAAGCTGGTGGAGTCTGAGGCATTCAAAAGATTTGTAGCTATTGGGACACCGCAGTGGAAGGTACCTGGCCAAAATCTCTTTGCACAAAAGGCAATCCCCAACCTGTACTCGATTGTGCAAAAGGAAGTAATGGCATATCTGGCACACAGTGTTGGGGCAAGGGTCCATCTGACCACTGATACCTGGTCTGCAAAGCATGGTCAGGGCAGGTATATCACCTACACTGCGCATTGGGTAAACCTGCTGACGGCTGCCAAGCATGGAATGCGTGGCTCTGCAGACGAGTTGGTGACACCGCAACAACTTGCAGGCAGGCCTGCTGCCACCTCCTCTACTCCTCCTACTCCATCCTCTTCCATAACCTCCTCGGCTGAGTCCTCTTCTGCTGCTGCGTCTTTATCCACATCAACGGCACCCCCCCAGCTCCCCAGGTACTATTCCACATCCCGGATACGGCAGTGTCACGCCGTCTTGGGGTTGACTTGCCTGAAAGCAGAGAGTCACACCGGACCAGCACTCCTGTCCGCCCTGAACGCACAGGTGGATCAGTGGCTGACTCTGCACCAACTGGAGATCGGCAAAGTGGTTAGTGACAATGGAAGAAATTTGGTGGCGGCATTGAATTTGGGCAAGTTGACACATGTGCCGTGCATGGCACATGTGTGTAATCTGATCGTACAACGCTTTGTGCATAAGTACCCAGGCTTACAGGACGTCCTGAAGCAGGCCAGGAACTGTGTGGCCATTTCAGAAGTTCTACACGGCCATGGCGCACTTTTCAGATATCCAGCGGCGAAACAACATGCCAGTGAGGCGCTTGATTTGCGACAGTGCGACACGTAGGAATTCAACACTCCTAATGTTCGACCGCCTGATCCAACAAGAAAAAGCCGTTAACAACTATTTGTATGACCGGGGTGCTAGGACAGCCTCTGCGAAGCTGGGAATTTTTTTGCCACGTTACTGGACGCTCATGCGCAATGCCTGAAATATTACCGAATTACCGCAAGTCGGAAAGGATGCAGCAGTTCCAAAATAAATTAAAAAGTATGCTTTACACAGCATATAAGGGTGATGTCACAGCACAACGGGAATCTAACAGGAGAAGAAGTGAATGTAATCCTCCTCCTCCCACGACCACGCCGGCAAGGACAGGACGCTTTACAGACGTGTTTTTGATAGAGGACATGTGGACCTTTTTAAGTCCTACACATCGCCACAGCCCTTCGGGGTCCACCCTCAGAGAACGACTCAACTGACAGGTAGCAGACTACCTCGCCTTAACTGCAGATATCAACACTCTGAGGAACGATGAACCCCTTGACTACTGGGTGTGCAGGCTTGACCTGTGGCCTGAGCTATCCCAATTTGCGATAGAACTTCTGGCCTGCCCCACTTCAAGTGTCCTGTCAGAAAGGACCTTCAGTGCAGCAGGAGGTATTGTCACTGAGAAGAGAAGTCGCCTAGGTCAAAAGTCTAGATTACCTCACCTTTATTAAGATGAATGAGGGATGGATCCCGAAGGGACTGACAGTGGGCGATACATTCGACTAAAAAAGGCCTGATGAGATGAGCTGCCTTGGGCTAAAAACTGTCCACACGCTGCTGTATTTTATCTCTGAATGCCGGATGACTTGTGTGACTTATCCACCACCAACTAGGGTTCAAGCCGCAAGGTTTTAGGGCACTTTCTGCCTGGGAAACAAACATCAATTTTTCTGGCCACTGCTACAGCAGCAGCTGCAACAATACCTAATTTTTCAGGCATGTGTACATGCCTAATTTTTCTGGCCTCTGGTGCTGTACTGTGGCTTCAAAAACCAAACCAAAAAAAAGGCACATAACAGGGATTAAGCTGATAGGAATAGTACTACTTAACACACCACTCCTATCTGGTGGCACATTAGATTGCACGTGCAGTGCCCCAAATTTGAAGTAGGAGGACCGACCAAGCATCTTTTTCCATCTCCCGGTTCCTAAAATCGATGCCATATACATGTCCCCTGATAGGGGACGTAACAGGGATTAAACTGATAAGAATAGAACTACTTAACACACCACTCATATCTGGTGGCACATTAGATTGCACGCGCAGTGCCCCAAATTTGAAGTAGGAGGACCGACCAAGCATCTTTTTCCATCTCCCAGTTTCTAAAATCGATGCCATATACACGTCCCCTGATAGGGGACGTAACAGGGATTAAACTGATAGGAATAGTACTACTTAACACACCTTATAATAATGCAGAGAGGCAACGCAGAGAGAGGAGTCTGAAGAAGAGGAGTCAGAGGAGGAAGGTGGCTTTGAGGAGGTGGAAGACCAAACACAGCAGGCGTCCCAGGGGCTTGTTGTCACCTTTCGGGGACCCTTGGTGTTGTACAAGGCTGGGTGGAGGAAGAGACCTTCAATGACATCAGTGAGGACAAGGAACGGGACATGGCTAGCTTGGTATCCAACCTTGTGCAAATGGGGAGTTTGCAGTTGTGCAAATGGACTGTTTGCAGTTGTTTGCGGTGCGTTAAAGGGACAGTCTAGGCCAAAATAAACTTTCATGATTCAGATAGAGCATGTAATTTTAAACAATTTTCCAATTTACTTTTATCACCAATTTTGCTTTGTTCTCTTGGTATTCTTAGTTGAAAGCTTAACCTAGGAGGTTCATATGCTAATTTCTTAGACCTTGAAGCCCACCTCTTTCAGATTGCATTTTAACAGTTTTTCACTACTAGAGGGTGTTAGTTCACGTATTTCATATAGATAACACTGTGCTTGTGCACGAGAAGTTATCTGGGAGCAGGCACTGATTGGCTAGACTGCAAGTCTGTCAAAAGAACTGAAAAAAGGGGCAGTTTGCAGAGGCTTAGATACAAGATAATCACAGAGGTTAAAAGTATATTATTATAAATGTGTTAGTTATGCAAAACTGGGAAATGGGTAATAAAGGGATTATCTATCTTTTAAAACAATAAAAATTATGGTGTAGACTGTCCCTTTAAACGGGGAGTTTGGTCTGTCACTGTGAAGCGGGCGTAACCCTTACACTACCTGATCGATACAACATCATACCTGATGTTTTAAAGCACGTTATTCCAAACAATTTAGGAATGTTAGGTGATTTATGCCCTTTATGGCTTAAAACCAGTCTCTGCATCAACTTTGTAATTTTCAATGGGAGTTTTGCCATGGATCCCCCTCCGGCATGCCACAGTCCAGGTGTTAGTCCCCTTGAAACAACTTTTCCATCACTATTGTGGCCAGAAAGAGTCCCTGTTGGTTTTAAAGTTCGCCTGCCTATTGAAGTCTATGGCGGTTCGCACGTTCGCAAACAGTTGCGGAAGTTCGCGTTCGACGTTCACAAACCCAAATTTTTAGGTTCGCGACATCACTATTGATCACTCATCAGAACTTGTAAGTGCCATTTGTTACATTGTGTATTATACTTTGAAAGTATGTATATGTGAAATTAGTATTAAAGATAAACATTGATGCTGACATTAGGACACACAATGTAATATTTTAGACAAGGATTTTAAAATTCGAATTGAAGTTTGTTTCAATAAAATCTTAAGCTGATAGCTCAAAGGGATGTCCCACCTAACTTTAAACTGTCATGATTCAGATACAGCAGAAATTAAATTCACCTCTTTACTGTCATGATATTTTCAGTGTATTTCTTCCTTCTCTTGAATTTCTTTTTTCAATAAGAAATGTCATCTTATATGCCAGGCCATTTTATAACACCTGTGAAGGGGTGGTTTTTAAAATAGATTGCAATCAGGAGGGGTAAGACAGGTGCAGAGAGAAACCTGGCCCAGCTATTAAAGGGTCAGGAAACCCCAGAATATTATTTCAAGATTTGGATAGAACATACAATTTTAAACAACTTTCCAATTTACTTCTATTATCAAATGTGCTTCATTCTCGTGTTATCCTTTGATGAAGGAACATCATTGCACTACTGGTAGCTAGCTGAACACATCTATTTAGCCAATCACAAGAGACAAATGTGTGCAGGCACCAATTAGCAGCTAGCTCCCACTAGTGCAACTTAAATTTTCACTTTCCTATCCTTTTAAAATAGCCATAGATTTCAAATAAATACATTTGATACTCTGATTACATGTTATATTCGGAATTATTCCTGCTCAGGATAATAATTTCATAACATTTACAATATATACATATAGTGGTATAAATAAACACAGAGATATGACAGACAACATTGTTTAGAACAAAAAAATTAACTTCGGGACATGTAAATATGTTTGCAAAAGATTTCTGACATAACACACACACATATATATATATATATATATATATATATATATATGTGTATATACATACTAAAATGTGTATGTCCAATCTTAAAAAGAATTCTAATAATTCACTCTCCACTTTGCACCAAATATGTCACTACTTGCTATATTCACAATTAGTCCTGCTCAGAAAAAAAAAAAAATTTACACTATATACAATAATGTGCTAAAGAGAAATGTGCTTGTTCGTGGACAGTATTGAAATGGTATAAACAAAGTTGTGAAAAGCCTGAATAGCTGCGACATCGATGACTGTTAGTTAACACTAACACTTGACGAGCGTGTTTTTGACTGCTTTTTTGATAAATAAGGAGATTGTATTCAGATCCGCAGCCGTGATGTTTGGCAAGCGTATTGACGCCCGTGAATGCAACATAGTTGACGCTTTGATAAATAGGCCTCAAAAACTCAATGTGGAGGATTTTGCCATATGGAAACCCTAGTTTTATTCAAGCAACTGTTGATACATTAAAATTGGGATATCCTTGGCTTCAACTTCATAACCAAAATTATTTACTGGTTCTACCAATAAAATTGTTGTGGCCCATAATGTCAAAAGAATTGTATCATTAATAATGTTATCTGAAAACAGGTTGAAAGACTAATTTTCCTTGAATCTGGAATCCTATGGAGGATGCAATAACCAGGTAATTTCTTCATGAATTTAAAACACTCCTGCGATTATTGCACTGTCCTTTTTAAAATAATCAAAATAATCTCTCTAATGTTGTTACAAAAACTACTTGCAAAGCTGTTGTACTTTTCAATTTACACCACAATATTCTTCTGAGGGGGCATAATAACCCCATCTATGACAAGTTTCTACAACTTTTTCCCGTTCTGGAGGTTGGATCGGAGACCAAAATATCTTCAAGAATTGTGAAAAAGTCATTATAACCTGTTTCAAGCTTCTAGGAAACAAAAAGAACAGGTTAATAAGAATCATTACTTCCTCACCCTTTCAAACTGGGAGATAAAGGACTTGATTTAAAAAGCCCTTTGCCTCCCAATGACTGCAGGTTCTCACAAGAGAACCTGCAGTCATGATTTATCAAGCATCCATTATCAGACTGTTGCTTCCCTAACCTCTTCTCCACCTCTTAGGTGAATAATTTAAATCTCCCTGGTCTCATCCGACCAGGGAGATTGACAGCTCCTGCCCACGTGGGATTGGCTGTGCACGGGCAAGGGGCATGATGGCATGCAAGCACAAAATAGCACTTGTGTGCAATGTTGAATTCCACCAGCAGATTGCTGGCCGACAGAGGCGTGCAGGGGGGCAACGGGGGCGAATAGGTACGCTCCTTTCTGCCCTTGCTTGATAAATCTTGCCCAAAGTGTATTTGTCTACATCTAATATTAAATTACAGCACCATTCTCTAAGCTGAGACCAAGCTAAATTGGCCATTTTGAAATCACCCAGTGTGTTAATCCTATCACCTTCAAACTGAAGTCGCCACATTTCATGAAGATTTTTTACACATGCCATGTTTCTTTTTTGACACCTGTCACCTGAAATTCAATTTCTATTCTGTCTGTGCCTCCTGATCCTGTCCTGGTGAATGGTAAAGAAGTATTGAGATCAGTTAGATCCTGGATTCATGTCTTGCTTCTGCACCTTGTTCATTGGATTGGCTATGGCCCAGAAAAACATTTCTAGATCCATGCTACGTATGTACATGCCTTTGCCTTCTTTAAAGCCTTTAATCAATACATTTTCTTAAACTTCTTTGGCATTCTGGAGTCTGGTATTGCTATCGCTGATGGAACCTATCAAGGCTGTTGGAATATACCTTGGCTGCTGGAGCCATATTGTTTGGCACAAATATCACTATTTAAATAACATGTGTTTCCTAATTTATTGCAGTGCAAGAAGTAACTTGCTAGATATGATGTCGTTGCTCCTACTCTTCTACTGGTTGGCAATTTCTGCTGCTGCTCTGTGGAGTCTTGATTAACCCTTGGTATGCCGCTTTGAACTGACTTTGCTTGCTGGTATGAACTTTGCCTTCATTGAACTTCTGCTTTGCATTTTTATTGCTACTGCATATTCAAATACTCTGCATAAATTGTGCCTTCATTAAACCTATGTGCACTCTGCGTTGTTTACAGTTTATTGCTGCTCCATACTCGAGTACATATTTTAAACACACATACACATATATGTCACAATACTTAAATACTACATATCATTAGTATTGAAGCAGTGATTACTAAGATTAATTACAGTATATTATTATTTATATGGTATATACTGCAATATATTCAAACTTAGAGGGCTAGATTACAAGTGAAGCGGTAGTTTGCTCTCCTGTGTTAACTCTACTAGAAATAGGCTTTTTGATCGCGTCGGGTAGTGAGTGTATCACAAGTTAAAATTAAAATGTCTTCACACAAGCACTAACCTGATGGATGTTGCAACTAAGTTAACGTATTCTCTTATCGACATCAATTAGCGAGAAAAGTGGAAACAAAAACTTAAACCCAACAAGTTGCGCAAACCCGATCGCACTTCCTCAAGTGCACTAGCCAGACATGAAATGTTAATATTTCATATTCCAATGTTTTTCGCATAGCAGACTATGTTCTATTTATTAATAAATACATATTTCTACATATATCTGATGTTTTTTGGTACAATATTTATCTATATATATATATATATATATATATATAATTATTTATAGTTATTGATATATACAGAATTATATAGGAATATCTATTTATAAATGCATAGAACATATTCCACCTTTGTGAAATGCATTGCAATGGGAAATATTTACATTAAATACATAGTTAAATAATTATTAAATATGAATATTTGATTTTTCATGCTTTCAGCTACTTGACTGCAAAGGGCTCCAATGCAGTTTTATATCTATTTATTTATACATATGTATTTTTATGTGTATATACTGTATGTAAACACATATATACACATATAAATACATACAGACATGTATATATATATACACATATATATTTAGACATATATTTATGTATCTCACCTAAAACCTCATATCTTTGAGCGATTATAACTTTTTATTGCAATTTTTTTTAAATAATTTTTATCAGAGTATTATGTGTGAAAAAATACTTTTAAATGTATTTTTGATGTGTTTTGTGCAACGTTTTAGTTGTGTGTAACAGTTAACCAGAACTCTGAAGTCACGCTATCCCGATGTGCATTAAATTCAATTGCAAATCATCAATAAAACGCATATATACAACAATCTGATCAACAAAGACATTATTGGAATACAGGGAGTAGATTTCTCACCAACCCACGAATAAATTTGCGAGTGAGGGTTGCGAACTTCGCAATCCATTGCTGTACCACAACATTGGAGATAAAACACCCCATCAAACATAAAATAATTGTGGGTTAGCAGGAACTCCACAACTTCACAAAAGTATACTTTTTCCTCCTCCAAAAAAGAAGAGTGTTGCTTTTAATCCCAGAGCATGTGGAATTCTGGAGTATAACGACACAGCATCCACTACTACCCATTTGAATTGGCTACACCACTTGACATCATTCAGAATTCTAATCAGATGACCTGAATCTCTAAAGTGGCTGTAACGTGTTTGTACTAAAGGTTGTAAAACAGTAGAGAGCCTATGCCAGAAAAAATGGGGCGTCCCGGAGGCTTGATAGGGTCTTTGTGTGTTTTTGGTAAGTAGGGGAAGATTGAAATAATAGCATGATCAAGTATCAGATCTTTCACCATTTCAGTTGTACAAATTCCTAGAGATATTCCTTCTTCCACTAATTTTAGTAACTGTTTCCTGAAAACATGTGTAGGATCACCAGTTTTCCAAGAATGTTTTTCTATTAGCGAAACCTCTAGATGGCAGTACTATGTAGCCATGTAATGCCCCAGACATCTGCATAGGTAGCTCTTAAACAAAGAATACAATAGCAAGTAAGCTAATTTAATAATAGAAATGAAATGGAAACTTGTTTTAAATTGTATGCTCTGTCAGAATCACAAAAGAAAATGTTTGACTTTCATATCCCTTTAATAAGTTAACCTAAAGGAAATAAGCTAATGAACAGTAAACATGTTTTATAAAGACACAAAATGAGTCTAGATAGGGCATAGAATTGTCTTTCTTTTGGCGTTCTTCCCTTGAGAGATACATTTTCAGTCAGATATTTCTTGTATTCATTGCAGCTGTTTTAACCTAAAACCTTCTGTTTCTTGTTTACTCAATGTAAGGGATTTTGTAGGTTTATTTTTTCCCATTGATTCATAGAGAACATTTTATTAAATATTTTATAGTTTTGAAGTCTTTATAAAAAAAAGTTATAATTATCCACCAAAAAATAAACCCTCCCGTTCAGATGGTGCATTTGCCACACAAACTGTATTTAGTTTTGTCCAATATTTATTAAGGTTATTTTTGGTAACAGGTTTGTAACTAAAGCCCATTTACTTACTGGAGCAGCTGGAAGGTCATTTAAAGGAATATGAAACTCAAAAACTTTATTTTGCGATTCAGACAGAACTTTTTTTTAAAAAAAGTTTCTAATTTACTTCTGTTATCAAATTTTTTTGTTCCCATGGTATTCTGTGTTAAAGAGATACCTAGGTAGATGTTTAGAGCGTTACATCACAGGGAATACTGCTGCCATCTAGTGCTCTTGCAAATGAATAACATTTTTGCAAAACTGCTCCCATATAGTGCTACAGAAATGGGCCGGCTCCTAAGCTTATGTCCCTGCTTTTCAATAAAAGATGCCAAGAAAATAAAGAAAAATTGATAATAGAAGTAAATTAGAAATTTGTTTAAAATCCCATACTCTATCTGAATCATGAAAGAAACATATTTTATTTCCCTTTTAACCTAAAGAGACACTGAGATTTTTATATGAAATATTTAATTGTGCGTAATAAAATTATAAACTCTCATTATTTTCCCCTTTTTCATGTAATGTAGCTCTGAAAATGATGGATTTTCTAAGTTTCAGTACTTGAAATGCACCTTTTTGCCTTCTCAAAGCTAAACCTGCTTCATATATTTCCTTAATTTTAAATAATACAAACTACAAAAAAATGGATTTTATAATAACATAATGACCATGGTTAGCTTTGTTGTCTGCAGACTCAAGCCAGGATTGGCCCCTCCAAATAAGGCAAATGATGGGTAGCGTTTGCCAATTGGAAAAAAATAGCAGTCTTGCAATTACAATGTGTTTACTGTCCATTTACATAAAGTAAAAGTAGTAGCTATTGCTAATGCTATAAGCCAGTAGCAGCACAAAAAAAAATCACTTTTTAATTTCTTTATTTTTCATTTCTTAATAGGGTCAGGACAGGCCAAGAACAAAAGTGAGCCTTACATATTTAATGGCTGACACCAGAGTCAATCAGCTGACAAGGACATTGCTAAATCATTATTGAATAGTGTAAATTACTAAACTTGAACCTTCAATGCCTTTCACGCCTAAATAGTGTGAAAGGTAATTTTTGGAAGCTTTTCCCACCTGCAGCATTTTCTATCTGAAGAAAAGCCTTCCTGTCTTTAAAGTTATGGCTTTAAGTAACTTTACAACAAATTAAAGGACCACTCAATGCAGTATAATTGCATAAGCAAGTGCATAATAATAAGACAATGATTTAACACCTACACTGAATTTCAAATAAGTAGTATTTTTTCTCCCATTTTCTGGCCCCCTGTATCATGTGACAAACATCAGCCAACCCCAGACGAGTATACGTATACCCTGTAAGCTTGTGACTGTGGATATTGTAATATTGCAATTATTCTAGAACGAGCTTAAAAAATAGCCAACTACAAACTAGTAGTTACAAAATAATTAATATATTTATTTACAAAATGTATATTATTAAATAATTAAATTGAATTATTCCCCAAAGGAAAAACTGCTTGGCTGCTGCATTAACATGACCGTCATGCTGTTATGTGTTAAAGAAAGCACATGAAAGTGCACATGCAAGTCTGGAGCAATAGTAGTAGCTGGAGCTAGTTAATAAATGAAATTAGTTACTTTTATAGTGCAATATATTTTTACAGAATTGAATAATGTTGAACAGTTTTCTCCCAGGTCACACTGTGAAGAGATAACATGCTGTTTAGGTAATAAAAATAATCCTCATTTGTATATAATAAGGACATTTCAAGTCACAGAGTAGTTCTATAATCTTAAAAATAGACTGCATGCTGGCTGCCTTTATATAAGATCATGTAAGTCTAAGGCATTGTCTAGTAATATTATGTTCTTTTCACAAGATCTGTTTTGTTTAAAATATAATGTACCCTTATTCAGCATTTACTAATAAGGTCAATGAACTTTTATTTGATTGTTTCTTTCCTGACATCAAGTATCAGTTATACAATGGCTATCTTATTGCAGGGTAGGTCCAGCATCAGGACAGGAGTGGTCCATAATGAAACTACAATGTACCATGCGCACTACTATAAGGCTTTAAGTGCTGTGCATGATAATAGATATTAAGAGCCTGTAAAATTGGTTATTTTCTATAAAACATTTTCAATTTGAGAAGCTAAAACATACTGCAGTGAAATGGGTTAAGCTGTTGATCTTAAAAGCAAACCCTGTCTTCAGTCTCTCATTATCTGTTGTATTTCTCTCCCCTGAGACACCGGAGGAAGGCTGAGTGTGTGGGAGGATAAGTACTCTAGAAGAGGTGGTATCACTCAGGTGCAGCCTGCTATTCATGGTTGATGCTGACTTGACTGTCACTCATTATCACTGTTTTGTTGTTCTTGACCTGCAGGTTTACCTGTCCCACTGATGGGATAGGAATTTCCTGTTTCTGGGTTTGAAAATAAAGTCTAACTGTTGTGTAAGATCTAACACTACAAACTGGGCTCTGAGTCTCTTGTAGCACACTATGTATAATCATTATAATTTATTTTGTTTATGAAACTATTTATACTCTAACCATGAATATCATGTTGTTTTGTCAAATTACCAGATTACTATAATAAAGCAAGTATTATAGAAGAAATGGATTGAAAAAAAACTGTTTTAATACATCTATATGGCCATTTTCATATTAATCTGACACATTTCTATGCACATACATTAAATACAGCAGTTTTTGTGCATGTGTGTGTGATCATGTATATGTAAGCGTGCATGTGAGCATGAATGTGTTTGTGAACAAATTTTCAATTTAGATTTAAGACTGACAAACTGAACTTATTGTACTTTAACTTATGATCACTTTTGTTGAGAAAAGGCCACAATTTACTAAAAGGTTTAAAGCATCTATACTTTCACAAGCCTCTTTATTTTCCCCAGTTTCTATGAGCCCAGGTGCAATAAAGCTCATCTGACAAATGAATGGCTAAATGGTGGCACTTTTTCTGAACAACAACACAGTGGTGGCCATATTGGAAACCCACTAAAGTTGTGAAGCCAAATCCATAAACTTTCCATACCTGTTCTGTATAGGGGCCAGACATGATGCAGATGGACCAAGGCCTCCTGCAGAAAAGCCACCATTGATTGCAGGGGGCCACTAGATAAATAGGTAAAAGATCCTCACCATGACTTAGAACGTCCCCAGGCTCTTCAGAGAGCATTTGTTCTATCCATTGAAACTAATTTACCATAACAAAGCAAACATACAACTATTTGATAATCACAAACATTTACATAAACTGCTTTCCAAAAGTGTTTCCTTAATGTGGTGGTTGTTTTTCACATTGCGGTTGTCATACGTTATGCACCATATAATGTATTGGACACCTAACCTAACTATAGATGCCCACTAACAAAACACTGGTGTATATAGGTGAAGTGACGCCTAATTCATTTTGAACATCATCATGCCTTTACAATGAGGCAAAACATCCTTGGCAACCAAGTGTATATTTGAATCTAGGCCAATGAGAATTTAAGTTAAAATGAAATCACATTTACATCAGTTATTTTCATACAAACATTTTAAATGCATGTAATAAATAAACCTTGATGTGCATGATAAATAAAAATAAAACAAAAATCAGCCACCCCTTTAAGAAATACAGATAAAGAGAAGCATAACATTTTTCATTTTACCACAAGGATAATTTATAATGCTGCTCAGTAATGGTTTATAGTCACAATGTTACAGCTGAGCTCATCGCATAGAATGCTTCGTTTTCTTTAATTATTATAATTTATTATAATTTATTGTTGTTTAGAGCCTATTTTTTTGGGGACATTCTATTTGCATCTTGTAATGTCTCTTCTGAGTAAATATGTGAACCACATTTTACTATTTGTGAATGCACTCAAAATAATAAACTAATTTCTGTATGATTCTGTGAAGTCATGTACATCCATCTCTGATTCTTTCTTCGAGGGAAGTAAGTTCAGTGGACATGCAGAAGGCAACATGTTTTAGTGATTGAATGACCCTCAGATTGGTGTTATTTAGTGACAGTGGGTTACCATTATTTCCCACTAGATAATAGCAATTCCTTCCAGCACTATGACCATTTAATGCAGAGCTTCTAATCCCTGTTGAAGTTAAATAACACTTACTGTATATTATATGTGCCAATGCTGCTGCTGAGTAATCCTAATCTTAACCTTACGAACCTCTATATGCTACCTGCACAAACTCGCTCACAGCTGTGGCACAGTAGAGTTGGTGTTTGTCAGGTAAGTGGACACATATTTCACACTCATAGAGCACAAAGGCTATTAGCAGGTACCTATAGCCTAAGTACATCATAGTTACACAGACATTTCCTCATATACACTGGACTCATATTACATTTTTAGTCTAATTGTATGACATTTGGAACATTTGTTGGGCAGCAGGGACATTCTGAGCTTTTATTGTTTTTATCATGTTTATTTTCTACCAATGGTAGTTCTAACATTTATTTGCATATTCTCTTTAAATTGTTAGCACGCTCTGGGGGTTTTAGCATGAATTGGCTCTATTGTGTTATGTTGCGTACCCCTGTGTGTTTTCAACACACAACGACCTTATTGTGCTATGTTTGCACGCTCATGTGTGTTGTTTTTTCTGTGTTACCGTCTCAGGTTAGCGCACATCTTTCTACAATCAGCGCAGAAGTCATATTTTCTTTTCTAAGATATGGTGAGTCCACGGCTTGAGTAATTACTGTTGGGAATATCACTCCTGGCCAGCAAGAGGAGTCAAAGAGCACCACAGCTAAACTGCCAAGTATCACTCCCTTACCCACAATCGCCAGTCATTCTCTTTGACTTCGGTGCATGGAGGAGGTAAAGTTTAGGTGTTTGATGAAAAATTTTGATTTAATTTACAAACAACTTATCTTTACTAGTTTATTTACTGTTTCACAACACGTCTGATATGAAGCAAGAGCCTGCTCTCATGAACTCATGCTTATTATGTTTATATGCACAAATTGCAGCTCCTATGCAATTTTGTTCTTCAAGTGTCAAGAAAACCTTGCAAAATAAAGGTAACATTTTTGAGCCTAATGTCTCTCAGGATGATGCTGTTAAAATAATACCTTCAGCTTTCTCCTACTACGTCCCAAACCTTCAGCTGTATCTGCGGCATTAGCTGCCATTCCCAGATTACAGGAAAAACGCAAGAGGAAATCTAGAAATTCAGAAAGTAAGGGGCCTGTCCTCAGTTCTGCTTCCCAAGTTGCCCTTTCTCATAAGTCTGTTGAGGAAGATACATCGGGACTTTCTGAAGGTGAAATCTTAGATTTGGCCAGTATAATTCCTTCTTCTAAAACTGAGGTGGTATCCTTCAGATTTAAGCTTGAACACTTTCGTGTATTGTTAAAATAGGTTTTAGCTACTTGAGATTACTCCGATACCCCTGTTCTTGTCACTCCTAAGAAATCAAGTATACTTAATCGTTTCTTTTTTGAACCTTCCACTTCTGAGGTTTTTCCTGTGCCGGACTGTGCTAGGGAGATTATCTCACAGGAATGGGGGAAACCAGGGGTGTCTTTTATCCCGTCACCTATTTTTAAAAAAATCTTTCCTATGGAGGACTTCAATAAAGACCCTTGGTATACTGTACCCAAAGTTGAAGGGGCCATTTCCACTATGGCTAAGAGAACCACTATTCCTATTGAGGATAGCTGCTCTTTTAAGGATCTGATGGACAAGAAGCTGGAGGTTTATTTGAAAAAGATGTTCATCAAGGTCTCCAATGGCAACCTGCGGTGTATATTGCCATCGTGACTAGTGTGGCATCTTATTGGTTCAACGCCTTGTCTGATTCTCTTCAAGTAGAGACTTCCTTGGATGGAATTCCGGATAGGATTAAATCTCTTTAGTTGGCCAATTCCTTTATTGCAGATGCCATTTTACAGGTTGTTAGACTAGGAGCTAAAACTTCTAGTTTCGCTGTCCTAGCCTGCAGGGCGTTATGGTTGAAATCCTGGTCTGTGGACATTTCCTCTAAAGTCAAGCTTCTGGCGATTCCTTACAATGGCAAAACCTTGTTTGGACCCGGTTTGGCAGAAAGTATATCTGATATTACGGGTGGAAAAGGGTCTTTTCTACCTCAAGATAAGAAGAATAGGCATAAAGGATGTCAGAGTATTTTTTGTTCCTTTCATAACTTCAGAGGAAAGCCTTCCCCTTCTTCTTCCAAGCAAGAACAATCCAAGTCTTCTAGGGAAACCAATCAGTCTTGAAACAAGGGGGAACAATCAAAGAAATCTGCAGCTGATTCCAAATCAGCAAGAAGCATTTGCCCCTGATAGAGGATTGGATCAGGTTTGGGGCAGACTTTCTCAGTTCTCTCAACCCTGGATACGAGATGTCCCAGATCCCTTGACTGTGGACATAGTATCCCAGGGTTACAAATTGGAATTCAAGACTTTTCCTCCCAGAGGCAGATTCCTTGGCCTATATTTATCAAAGTCTGGCAGACCTGATCCGACAGTGCGGATCAGGTCCGCCAGACCTTGCTGAATGCAGAGAGCATAACGCTCTCCATATTCAGCATTGCACCAGCAGCTCACATGAGCTGCTAGTGCAACACTGCCCCCTGCAAACTCGTGGCCAATGGGCCGCCAGCTGGGGGGTGTCAATCAACCCGATCGTACTCGATCGGGTGGATTTCCGGCAATGTCTGTCCGCCTGCTCAGAGCAGGCAGACAGGTTATGGAGCAGCGGTCTTTGTGACCACTGCTTCATAACTGCTGTTTCTGGTGAGCCTGCAGGCTCACCAGAAACACGGGGCATCAAGCTCCATTCGGAGCTTGATAGATAGGCCCCTTTCTCTCATGATTATCTGCAGACTAGATAAAGAGAGAGCCGTTCTTAAAATATATACATCTTTCCTCCCTGGGAGTGATAGTTCCAGTTCCAGTGCAGGAACAGGGTCTCGGGTTCCACTCCAACCTATTTGTGGTTCCCAAAAAAGAGGAAACTTTCCGTCCTGTTCTAGACTTAAAGTGTCTATACAAGTTTCTCAAAGTTCCATCCTTCAAGATGGAGACTATACGCTCCATTCTTCATTTAGTACAAGAGGGTCAGTTCATGGCAACCATAGACCTAAAGGATGCGTATCTTCATGTGCTTATTCACAGGGACCATCACAGATTCCTGAGATTTGCCTTTCTGGACAAACCTTTCCAATTTTTTCAAAGGTTTTGGGGGCTCTTTTGGCAGTGATCCGTTATCGTGGAATTGCTGTGGCACCCTATCTGGACGACATATTGGTTCAGGCACCATCTTTTCAACAAGCAAAATCTCATACAGAGATATTGTTGTCTTTTCTTCGTTCCCAAGGATGGAATGTGAATCTGGAAAAAAGCTCCCTTTCCCCTGCTACAAGAGTAGTGTTCTTAGGAACCATAATAGATTCTCTATTGATGAAGATTTTTCTGACAGAATCATTTCCTCTTGCCTCTCTCTTCAGGCTACTGCTCATCTTCAGTGGCTCAATGTATGGAGGTAATCGGTCTGATGGTGGCTTCCATGGACATCATTCCTTTTGCTCGATTCCATTTGAGAGCTCTCCAGTTGTGCATGCTCAGACAATGGAATGGCGACCATGTGGATCTATCTCAGAGAATAGAGTTAGATCAGTCGTCAAGGGATTCTCTCCCATGATAAATTTCTCAGGAACATCTGTCTCAGGGCACATGCTTTCAGAGACCTTCCTGGGTGATCGTGTCCTTGGACGCCAGCAGTCTGGAACTCATTAAAAGCTCAGGGCCTTTGGACTCGGGAGAAGTCTGCTCTTCCCATCAACATCTTGGAGTTGAGGGCAATTTACATTGCTCTATTGGCTTGGCCTCAGTTGTCCTCAGCCCAGTTTATCAGGTTCCAGTTAGACAACATAACCTCTGTGGCTTACAACAATAACCAAGGACTTGTAATATCAATTTGCTCACTAATTTTAGCGCTGTCCAGTGATATTAACATTGCACCCCATGCTATCATTAGCGATTCAACTAGAATTCTGGGTGATAATAAATCTGCCAGGCATTTCAACCTACACAAAAAAAAATACAAAACATTCTCTGATTCTTGGCAAAACCAATCATACAGTCATATAAACACATAAAATATATATGTATACACAAATAGACATATACTGTATATAAGTGCATTAGAGCCCTTTGTAAAAAAGTAGATGAAAACATGATAAAACATATTTTTGCATATATTCATATTTAATAAAGATTTTAACTTTGTATTTACTGTAAATATTTTAGATTTGAAAATGCGAATATGCTATGTTGTTTGCGCAATGGGTGTTAGTTTGTTTCCAGCAATTATTTTTCTCCATTAACTTCTAAGGGGAATGCAAAAATGTGATTGTGTTTGCGCGATAGTCTGATATTTTTCTCCATTGATTTCTATAGGGTAATACATGCATGCGGAATCTAAGTTAGAAATTTTGCACTAGTCGTGTTACTGCTTGCGCAAAATAAGTTTTTTTTTACTTGTAATACGAGCGTAACCCGACTAGTGTAAATAGCTTTTCTCTAGCAAAGTTTGCGAGATCGCGAAAACGCATTTTACCACATCACTTGTAATCCAGCCTAAATGTAGTAACAGGTTGTGAATTGTATAGTATAAATCGGTCTTGCTATAACTTTTTATCTTTTCAAAAATTACATTTTTACGATACAAATGGAAAGTAAGAGGGTCACAGAAATCTTGAGCCAGAGCCTAGTTGTGGAGGTTAAAAGAGGTGATATCAAACTTTTAAAATAGCTGGTTAGTTAACCTATTTTAACCTTAGTGTTGATAGCTGGCTATTTCTCTGGTAGATGCTGGTGCAGGATCAGTTAACATTGAAGATACTGTAAGGATTGGCCTTTCGGATTCCCTTGCTAAAAATAATCTTTCTGCCTGGTGCATAATTGACATGACTTCTCTCATGTACATTTCAAAACCTATTAAAAATAAGAAATGCAGACTTTGCTAGTGGAAGAAGAAATGTACAAGTCTGCCAGAAAAAGCAATACCTCTTAACCTCTGCAATGCCAAATAATATTACTATGATTAATGTGGAGATCTGCTGCATCCGTTGTATTTCATTTTAATCTTTATAGATCTCTGGAAAAAACACATAATCCTAAATATAATGCACAAAGCACAAAACTAGATCTGTGAACTGCTACAATAGAAAATAGGCTATGACATTTATAGTTTACAAAAAACTAGAACTAAAAAATTATCTAAATTAGCGACCTTAATTATATTCTCTTACAATATCAGAAAAATATGTGCCCATTTCAGAGAGAAATTGACATATCCAAGATAATACAATTATTCCAAATTGTCATGGAATACTGGCAAACATATTCAGAAGGCCAGATTTACAAAAGCAGCATTTCACTGTTGAATTTGATGGGTCTATTGTGTTATTGATATTCAGTCAATAACTTGTGGTCGGCATTGTGAATACTAAAGACGATTTTATCCATGCATTGTATAGGTGTTTTGTTTTTGATAGCCCATCCAATATTTTCCAGGACAAAATTGTGTGTTACCAACTGGATTGTGATCACTCCAATGTCAAACAAAATTGTGATATGAGCCAAAAAACATCCAATAAACACAATCAAACAAGACTGGAATCATTACTTATTTTTAATTTGTATTCAAAGGGAAGTAGCTGCTTTAAATATTATAAATTTGGAGAATGTATGAATATATAAAAACAATCCTATCAGAGTTGAAGACAATTTGTAGGGCACTTCTATAGAATAAGACAAATTAATGATTCAACAGATGAGAATTAAATGGTAAATTGCATTTTTAGAATACTTGAACGTTAAAATATTTGCAGGGTTAATTTGAATATTAAACCATCTACAATGAATAATGATAAATTCATGAAGGTCCGGAATAAAGTCCTGGGAAAGACTTGATTTAATGGCTTGATTATAGAATACAGACAAATTAACCTAAATGTGTTAGATGAATAAGTAAAATTACTTAAAGAAAGACAGAAAAGCAAGAAGTTGGAGAAATGTATTTAAAAGCAAATAATAGAATATTTGAAACAAAAAGGAACAGGGTAGAAATAAAAACATAAAAATTGTTTATAAAACAAAAAAATAATCATTTTAGAACTTTTAATATTCAAGGTTATATAAGAGATAAACAAAATGTAATGATAAAGAATATAATAAATCACTTAACTTGTAAGTACAGGATTTCACATACCTTTACTCCTGCATTTTACAGACAAAGAAGAAATCCTAAATTTATCATGAAAAAATCCACCGATCCATTTTAGGGGAACAGTACTACAGTTCTACGCAGATATATCACCACAGACACTACAAAGGCACAAGGAGCTAACACCCCTAACCACACTACTCTACAAAAAAAGATCTTATACAGGTGGGGTTCCCTTTTCAGCAATATGTCCATCATGAACACAAGAGAGTAGTCTGCAGAAAACTGGCAGATGTACCAGAGTTCTGCTCTCTATTGGGTTTAGACCCAATTTTTCAACCCCACATCAAAAAATACAACAACCTCGCCAGAAAGAAAAACAAACAAGACCAGATAGCTGGCTGCGAGTCCTCTCAAATGGCAGTAAAAATTCACCACATAAACAACAATCTCCAGCAACAACAAAGTAAACTAAGAACCTTAAAGACACTGCTGGACATAAAAACACACACCATAAAGAATATAATTGACAGAGTGACTTTGGGACAAATCAAAATTGTTCATTTTTTCCCAGTATTTAATGGTGTACTTGGAATTAGTTGTAGGAAAAAATGTCATAATAGTATAATAATATTTTTTTTAAAGGATTGTTAGCTTTATAGTATAACATTGTAATGCTCGTGGGATACTCCTCTATCAGACCAAACTCAGCGAGTAGTCTTGTTATCCCGGCGTCGAGCCGGAATGATAGGGAATATGCCAGAGCAGAGAAAGTTAGTAAGATGAGGAAGGCGGCACTCACCACAGTCAGGACAGTCCCCAGCGGCAACGGCAAAGCAGTCCAAAGACAAACCACTAGAATGGTCAGGCAGGCAGGGTTTGGCAACAGCAAAGCAGTCCAAGGGCACACCACTAGAATGGTCAGGCAGGCAGGATTTTGACAACAGTAGAGCAGTCCAAGGGCACACCACTAGAATGGTAAGACAGGCAGGGTTTGGCAGCAAAGAGGCTATCCAGAACAACAGGGGTTAATAAGCAGAATAGTCAGACAGGCAGGGTTCAGCAGCTGTATATCAGTCCAGCAAATTAGGGGTTAAACAGGCAGAGTAGTCAAACAGGCAGTGTTCAGCAGCAGTATATCAGTCCAGAAATTTAGGGATTAAACAGGCAGAGTAGTCAGACAGGCAGAGTTGAGCAGCAGTATATAAATTCAGCAATTTAGGGGTATAACAGGCAGAGTAGTGAGACAGGCAGGGTTCAAACATATTAAGGCAATACTGTAGTAATGATCTATCACACCCAGGAGCACACAAAGTAACACCTATGCTTGGGCATTAAAAGATCATTATTGAGGGACTTACATAGGCGCAGGATTCGCACCACAGGAATCCAGACCAGCATCTGAGAGAGAGGAGCGTGCGGCGATGACGTCAGCACCCCACGCATCCGGACCCGACACAGCCCCTGGCAATGAGTAGGGAAGGATACGAGCATATAACACCTCACCTTACGTTAGGAGAAAACTTTATTACCAATTGTGGCAGAAAATAATTTACTATGTATTGTACATTTCAAATAGAAACTGGTCATTACCTTCATGAGATTAACAAATTTTGACATAAGGTCTAAGGTATTTTTTTTGCTTTTCCATTCACAGGCTTTTTTCCCATGTACAACCTGGTGGATCTTGCCAGGGCTTGTTAACTTTTGTTGTTGTTTGTTTCTTATTGTTATAATTCTCTGAGATGCGCAATTCTTCAAACACGGCAGAAATATAGTTTCCCATACCGCTCTCTATAATTAACCTTACACATGGAGACCCAGAGTAGACATATTATGTGATTGGAGAGAGTAATAGGGAGAAAGGGATGGTTAAGTTAGACCTGTACAGAAAACGCATTATGGGGAATACAATTCTCCATGCCAATAGTAATCACCCAAATAGAGTGTTCAAGGCGATTACAAAGGGCCAAATGCTTAGGGTGAGAAGGAACTGTACTACACAATTGCAGTTTAAAAATCAATTAGATTCCCTTTTGAATAGGTTGAAGGATCGTGGAATATTCAGTGCCAATGATTGAAGGGATTGAAGGGATGAGATATTCTGTAGCTTCCCTAGACAGAAAAGGTTTATTGAGAAGGAGAACCAAAGGAAGAACCAGTCCCAAATAACCAAACAGGCATTTTTCTTGACTACTTATAGTGGCCAGTTTGACGAGCTCTGTAAGATAGTAAACATTTCAAGATGTTAGCCGCCGATGAAGACCTGATAGACTTAGTGGAAAAAGGGTGCAAGTTTTCCTATAGAAGGGGTGTCACGATAGGAAATATGGTTTCACCCACTGCTCTGAAATCCATAGAACCGATAACCAGCTCAGGGTTGACTATGAAAGGTGTATATATGTGCCACAATCACACATGTAAAACCTGTGAATAAGTGTCATTAGTAGATGGGTTTAAGTGTGAAGTGACAGGAGAAATGTTTATGCATAATAAATGTTATAATTGTAGAGCAACATACGTAGTCTACCTTTTGACATGCATGGAATGCAAAGTTCAATATGTTGGCATGACTACAAGGGACACTAGAACGAGGATAAGGGAACATATAGGCAACATCAAATCAGGCACCCTGACTACACCACTAGTTAGACACTTCAGAGATTTCCATCAGAAGAGACCGAATACACTTAGATGGATGATAGTAGATCAGGTCCAATTTGGAAGTAAGGGAGGAGACAGAGATAGAACACTTGCCAGACAGGAGATTCAGAGTTTGACTTAATTAATTTCTGGGAGTGAGCTATTTAAGATAAGATACAATAATAAAATATTAAAATAAGTATCAGATACTTCCCTCCCCCTCATACTACAACTGTCTATTACTAACAACTAGAATCACTATCTGTGTATAGTGGTACAGCCTAACTTGGATATATTAGAATTATAGAGAAGGAGGAAAATTGGGGGGAAATGGAGTAAGGGATGGGGGGGGATTAGGATTAGGCATTAATGTTTTTTGGGTTGGGAATTAATGGTTATAAGGACACTGAACCCAATTTTTTTCTTTCGGGATTCAGATAGAGCATGCAATTTTTAGCAACTTTCTAATTTACTCCTATTATCAATGTTTCTTCATTCTCTTGCTATCTTTATTTGAAAAAGAAGGCTAAGCTTTTTTCTTGTTTCAGACTCTGGACAGCAGTTTTTAATTGGTGGATGAATTTATCCACCAATCAGCAAGGACAACCTAGGTTGTTCATCAAAAATGGGCCGGCATCTAAACTTACATTCTTGCATTTCAAATAAAGATACCAAGAGAATAAAGACAATTTGATGATAGGAGTAAATTAGAAAATTGCTTAAAATGTCATACTCTATCTTAATCATGAACGAAAAAAATTGGGCTCAGTGTCCCTTTAAGGAAAATTAGTTGAAAATGACTTGAAGAGCACACTTAGCATTGTGGGACTCATAAGAAGGAAGGCTTTAGTAGTTCTAAAACTAAACTTCCCACTATATATATATATATATATATATATATATATATATATATATTATATATATAAATATGGATACATTCATATGATGTTTGAATAATTCTTTGACCATATGTTCTGCTACCATATATGTTTTGCTATTATGTGTTTAAACCAATGGATATTAATGATG
Source organism: Bombina bombina (assembly GCF_027579735.1). Lineage (NCBI taxonomy): Eukaryota > Metazoa > Chordata > Amphibia > Anura > Bombinatoridae > Bombina > Bombina bombina. The sequence goes on from NC_069501.1 coordinate 1,002,642,801, forward strand.
CAAGGATCAACCACACACACACACACACACACATATATATATATATATATATATATATATATATATATATATATATATATAAAGTCTAAAGTAGTATAATTTGTGGTTATAACTAATACCCATAGGTAAGGTAAAATAAGGGTAAAAATAACAACAACACACAGTAGAGAGTGAACATGATTGATAGCCATTGTGTACGGTAGGTTATCACAGGGTTAACAAACCTTTTATCCAATTATAGCCCTGGAATGGCTATTTAAATAGGGTGTGACTGTGAGATCGTTAGCTATGACTACGGCATAACAGCCGAAACGCGTCAGCGTACCTCACAGCCACACTTTTAATCAACTCAATAAAGGATTACATTTTTAACACTACTTCAGGGACTTCACTATTCTATTTTGATGTTTTGATAGACATATTATTGATCTCCCAAAATGTGAAAGGATTAAACTCCCTTCATAAAAAAATCAATCACTTTCTCAGATTTACGTAAGAGACAGGGAGATATAATTTTTCTCCAAGAAACCCATTTTAGGCGACTACATAATTCAAAATATTATAGACCCTACTTTATGCAATATTACCATAGCTCCTATACTTCCAAAAAGAACAAAATCAGCATATTTATACATAAAAATATTACCTTTCAAGATACACAAACTATCAGAGATACAGACTGCAGGTGTCTTGGTGTATTTGGCCTGTTATATGGTAAACCTGTTACCCTTATCAACATTTATGCCCCCGATCACAAAGCAACTCCCCTTCTATCAGAAAACATTCCAACTATTTTAGATGTTTCAAAATGAGATGTTTTTGTTGGAGGAGATTTTAATATCCCATTTTACCCTGATATTGACATTTCTTACCCAAATCCTAGTACTTATAAGCGCACCACGAGACATCTAGGAAGAGAGATCACAATCTGTATGACACCAGGAGATGTGTTCATCTGAACAAACAAGACTATACATTATTTTCCTCCCTAAATCACACATACAGCAGAATAGATTACATATTAGCAAATCAATCTGGCTTTGCTAATATAGTCACAGCCTCTGAATCTCACACAGCATGGTCAGACCACTCCGTTGTGACACTCAAAATTCAATGGCCAACCCACCTACATCTCCCTTCATTTGAAAATTAGATGACTCCATCCTCAACTGCCCCGAACTAAAGGAGAAACTTGACACCTCACTTGAGGAGTATTTCTCATTCAACTTACTTCCAGATAATGACCCATTCATAGTGTGGGAAGCACATAAATGCTTTATGTGGGGAGAGTTTGTTAAAATCAAAGCACAAAAGAAAAAAGAAAAAAGTGAGGATACAATATATAGATTTCATTGATAGATTAAATTAAAATATGATCATAAACGAGACACACAAAATCAAATATTATTTGAAACTCTTTAAATAACACGTCACATTCTTCAAGAGTTGTTACTTCATGAATATAATATGCTTGCGATAAGAACAAAACAACTATTTTATTACAAGTCTAATAGACCAGGTAAGATGCTAGCAAGAACGCTTAAACATAAAAAATTGTGTATGATCTTGTTACCTTAACAAATATAAAAATGAATACAAACCCTAAAATTCTTTCATAATTTGAAGAATATTTTACAAAATTATATAGCATAGACAAATTTGGAAAAATTGAATAACAGAAATATAAATCTCCAAGCTTATTTGACAACTTCCCTTCCTAAATTGACTAAAGAACAAATGAAAGATTTAGATACCCCTAGCTCACCTGTGGAAATACTGGCGGCCATTAAAGACCTAAATACTGGGAAAAATTAATTCCCCATCACCAAATAATTTTTAATAAAATCGAAAAACAGAATCCCTTTCCTCCAAATATGTTAGAAGCTCATGTCTTGGTCCCCCCAAAACCAGGTTAAACCCCTAAAACACCATCAAATTTCCTGCCTATCTCTATTAAACGCAGACATTAAAATTTATGCAAAAATCATATCAACCCGTATTAATCGAATATTGCCTCAGTTAATCCATGTTAATGGCACATAGAGAGAGACAACAACATTCAAATATTAAATTTAATAGAATATGCTGGCAAACATAAGGTCTCAATGGTTTTTATTTAACCGTCTCAACTGGGCTTTTTTACGGTTAACTCTAGAAAAATAGAAATATTTGGTTTTGGAAAGGCTTTAGTTGAAATATGTTTTGCTCTTTATAGTAAATGAAAAGATCTAACTTAATTTTTCCATATCTAACCCATTCCCTATATCCAATGATATTAATAATAAGGAGTGGGTTTCACTAGAAAATCAATTAGTGGCTGGCACTCCACTAGGATGAGCATGTTGGCTTCGAAAGAGTTCAAGGAAAACAATGTCAGACTCACTGAAATTGGTTAAGGAAACTTTTCAAGTATGGGACACCTTCATATCAAAGAACAAAAATATTTCTTCAATACCATCACCTCTGACACCTGTTACTCAAAGTACATACTTAACCATTGAACAGAAAATAATACACAAAGAAATCACAAACCTACACTCACTCATTCCCTGTTATAGTGTTTTAAGAAATGGCAAACTGATGGGACAGGTCGACCTTGTGGACAAAGGATTTACTATTTTTCATAACGGGGATGCCTATGTACAACTCTCTCATTTTCTTATAAATAATTAACATAGAATGCTTCAAGTTGATTCATCAATAAATTTGGTGTTTTCTATGGGGGTCATTAGGTTTTGATAAGTAGAAAAAAGTGGTTTCTTTCAGGGTTAAAATAAGACAACAAGGGAATTCTCTCACTAATGGTTAGCGTGTAGAAACCCCGGTTTACAAGGTTATAAACTGTACTGAACAAATATACAGCAAGGGGTTCAATAGTAAATATTGCGGCTTAGCAGATGAATTGATAGTCACTCTTTGCTAAAGTACATTAACATGTTTCCAAACATCATTGCTTACTGTATTCTAGGCAGATTCAAAGCAGGCATACAAATCTTGTTATAGGAGGGACAGGGCTCACTTGGATTCCAATGCTTGGGGTATCCCAATGCTCCCAATGCCTGTTTTTCCACTTGATATCAACAATCTTGCCCTATATACCTTAGAAGTAATGCGCTGCTGCCAGTGACCTGCTAGTGTATCTGAGAGAACCCGGAACTCTGCGGGAAAATCTTCTCCTCATCTGATTGGAGTGTTTCCTTCTGAGACCCTGGAAGTGTGTGTCTCCGCAGACCAATCCTCTCTGCCGCTCGAGGGTGTGTCAGTCCTCAGGCTCCTCTGATAGGTTCAACCTCCGCTCCGCTCTGTATACATGAAACCTTGGGGCTGTAGTGATATTACTCCCACCGGCTGTGCTGCACTAGTTGAGGTCAGAATAGACAAACAGCACAAAAGAAAAAGGATCACCAGCTGGGAGTAAAAGTTATCAGCAGGATTAAAAGCCTGGAAGCTTAGGCCATAGTATGGGAGGTTAGCAATCTAAACGCAGCTGATGCATTTCAGCAGTTGCCGTATTCGTAGCTGTTTAGCAAAAAGTAAAAGTGAGCATACTTTTTAAACAAAAGGCCACCTCCTATTGGACAATTACCTAATTACATAATTGGCATCAAGTGTGCTTGAATCAATTGTGCATATGTTAACAGTAAACATTACTTGCTCGGGATAATAAACTTTTAAGCAGTAGTGGATATAATAGGTATTAAAGGTACATAAATGATGCTACAAACACAATGGGATATAAATTAATACATATTAGTATATTACCCAACAAAAGCACAAATGTTGCAAGACCTTAATAAACCACAGGGTTCATATTTCACTCTAAGGTACACAAAAATGAACATGCAAATAAACAGTAATCTTATCATGTAACAATAATACAGTGGCATGCTGCTATGGTTATTACTGCCATGTAACTTTGCAAAAGTATAGAGTGAAAAGTTAATATCACACTCATGGATAAGAGGAATAATACCTTCTAAAGAGAATGAAACAGTAAAAGTGTGCAGTCGAAGAACTGGAATAATTATGCTGCTATATGACTAAACAAAAGTTTATAGAGGTCAAACTGGTCATGTAAGAGACTGTAGAATCTAGGGGGCTAAGACCCAGCCCTTGGTTGCATACTAATGTCAGTTAGTGGATGAGGGTTTTAGTAATACCCTTCCTGTCAAATTTTATTACATGGCATGTGGGTAGTAGACAAGGTCATGCGAGTCCATATGCTCCATAATGACCCTTTTAAGATGGCTAGTCTCTGTGTTGGCATTTACTTTACTAGCATATATTGTAAAAGAGGTAAAATAGGGCCCTAACACAAAGTGTCCCCATTTTAGGTTGTAAACATTTCGGGTATGGCCAAGGAGAGGAGAGAGAGATATTACTGGAGAGGGATCTTAATCCCAAAAATGTATTAAATTGTAGTCTGAATTCAGACCCTTAGGATATCTGGTCTGAAGCTTAAAGATCCAAAAGTCCTCTCTTTTCCCCAGTAACCTCTCTTTGCCCCCCCCCCTCCCCATATGGGGCCATAAACTTTACTATGCAAGTCCAATTGAATGTGACAGCACTTTTAGCATGCAATTGGGCAAAATGTTGGACATGGGGAGTGCTGGCCGTACCAGATTTTATTCTGGATAGATGTTCCCTGACCCTTGTTCTCACTTCACGGGTCGTTAGTCCCACATATTGTTTGTTACAATTAGTACAGGTGATTAAGTAAACTACAAAAGTGGATCTGCAGTTAAGGCTTGAGCGTTTTTGGAATGTATGTCCTGTGACTGAGGATTTAAAAACTTCTCCTATTTGCACCTTTTCCCAAGCCACACAGGTACTGTTGCGGCATTTAAACATATCAAACGTGGTCAACCAAGATGATCTATTTGTTCCTTGTTTATGAAGTTTGGTAGGGGCCAGTATATTGACCAAAGATTTACCTCTCTTATAGGCAAATTTACACTTTTTCCCTGACATATTGGCTAGGCCATCATCTGCCCTCAGAAGTGGAAAATGTCTCTTAATAATATCACAAATGCTGTGATATTGTTCGGAGTAGTCCGTAATAAATAGGACATTATCCTCCACTGGGTTGCAGACTTTGTTTGGTGGTTTCTTTCCACCTAGTAGGTCTGTTCTTTTACAGTTTTTGACCGTTTTTCTTGCCTCATTGATTATGTGGTCATTGTACCCCCTCTCCTTGAAATGTTGTACCAGACTGTTTGACTCCTTCTGATAGCTTTCCTCATCCAAACAATTTTGTTTGAGACATATGAGCTGACCTTTCACTACGCTTCTAGGATGACAACTGGTAGAGTGCAACAGGGTATTGCCTGAGATTGGTTTTCTGTAGACATTGGTGGAAACCAGTTTTCTATCTGAACCTTACAATGTAATGTCCAGATAGTGGATCTTATATGGATCATATTCAAGGGTAAAACTAATACCAAGAGAGAAATCTTCATCCAAGCGGCAAGAAGTCATCATCCAGGCGGGCAGAAGTCTTCATCCAGATGGCATATTCTATCTTCATCCTTCCGACGCGGAGCGGCTCCATCTTCAATACATCCGGCGCAAAGCATCCTCTTCATATGGTCCTAGTCGTACACTGAAGATTCCTTTAAATGATGTCATCCAAGATTGTAATAGCCAATAGAATGTGAGCTCAATCCTATTGGATGTTTGGATCAGCCAATAGGATGAAAGTTCAATCCTATTGGCTGATTGCAACAGCAAATAGGATTTTTTTCCCCCTTAATTCTATCAGCCAATCGGAATGTTAGGGACACCATCTTGGATGACATCATTTAAAGGGAAACTTCATTCTTCGAAAGCCATCGGAAGAAGAGGATGCTCTGTGCCGGATGTATTGAAGATGGACCCACTCCACACCGGATGGATGAAGATAGAAGATGCCATCTGGATAAAGGCTTCTGCCCGCTTGGATGAAGACTCCTGCCAGCTTTGATGAAGACTTCTGCCCGCTTGGATGAAGAGTTTTGCCGCCTGGATGAGGATGGATGTCCGGTCTTCAATAACTGTAGATCGTCGGTGGTTAGTGTTAGGTTTTTTAAGGGTTTATTGGGTACGTTTTATTTTTAGCTTAGGTTTATGGGCAATGTAAAAGAGCTAAATGCCCTTTTCAGGGCAATGGAGAGCTTAGGTTTATTTAGATAGGATTTTATTTGGGGGGTTTGGTTGTGTGGGTTGCGGGTTTTACTGTTGGGGGTTGTTTGTATTTTTTTTTACAGGTAAAAGAGCTGACTTCTTTGGGGCAATGCCCCGCAAAAGGCCCTTTTTAGGGCCATTGGCAGTTTAGTGTAGGCTAGGGTTTTTTTAATTGGGGGGGGGCTTTTTTATTTTGATAGGGCTATTAGATTAGGAGTAATTTGTTTTTATTTTTGATAATTTCTTTTTTTATTTTGTGTAATTTAGTGTTTATTATTTTTTGCAATTTAGATAAATGTATTTTGTTAATTTAATTTATTTAATTTTATTGTAAAGTTAGGTGTTAGTGTAACAGATTAGGTTTTATTTTACAGGTAACTTTGTATTTGTTTTAACTAGGTAGCTAGTAAGTAGTTAATAACTATTTACTAACTAGTCTTCCTAGTGAAAATAAATGCAAACTTACCTGTAAAATAAAAATAAAACCTAAGATAGATACAATGTAACTATTAGTTATATTGTAGCTAGCTTAGGGTTTATTTTACAGGTAAGTATTTAGTTTTAAATAGGAATTAGTTAGTAATAGTAAGTTTTATTTAGAATTATATTAATTATATTAAAGTTAGGGAGTGTTAGGGTTACGGTAGGGTTAGGATTAGATTTAGGTTTATGTTAGGGGTTAATATATTTATTTAGTGTTAGTGATGTGGGAGGCCAGAGGTTTAGGGGTTAATAATTTTATTATAGCGGCGACAATGTCGGGGAGCGGTGGAATAGGGGTTAATACATTTTTTTAAGTGGCGGCAATGTCCGGAGCGGCAGATTAGGGGTTAATAATTTTATTTTATTATTTGCAATGTTAGAGGGCCTCGGTTTAGGGGTTAATAGGTAGTTTATGGGTGTTAGTGTACTTTTTAACACATTAGTTATGAGTTTTATGGTACAGCTTTGTAACGTAAAACTCATAACTACTGACTTTCAGATGGCGGTACAGATCTTGTAGTTATAAGCTATACCGCTCACTTTTTGGCCTGCCATGCAAACTCGTAAAACCGGCGCTATGTAAGTCCCATTGAAAAAGGACTTTTTTAAAAGTGCGGTACTGACGCTGCGTGAAGGCCAAAAAAGTGTGCAGTACACCTATACCTATAAGACTTGTAATGGTAGGGGAAAAGCAGCGTTTTACTCATAACGCAAAACTCATAATCTGTCTGAAAGTTTCCATCTTAATATGAGGAGAGTCCACGGCTTCATTCCTTACTTGTGGGAATACAGAACCTGGCCACCAGGAGAAGGCAAAGACATCCCAGCCAAAGGCTTAAATACCTCCCCCACTCCCCTCTTCCCCAAGTCATTCTTTGCCTTTCGTCACAGGAGGATGGCAGAGAAGTGTCGGAAGATTCAGAGTAGTCTCTTATAGAGGGTAGTACTCTTCGTTATGGGACTGGAGTTTTAAGTAGTCTTGTCAGCCTCTCGGCTGCGGAGAAACCAGACTTTAGATTTAGGATTGAGCACTTATGCTTTCTGTTAAAGGAAGCTTTGGCTACGTTAGAGGTTCTGGAACCTAAATTACCAGAGGAACCTTTTATTCCTAAACTTGACAAGGTTTATGAGGACAGGGTGGTGCCACAGACTTTTCCGGTTCCCGAAAAGATGGCAAATATTGTTAAGAATGAATGGGAGAGACTTGGATATTCTTTTTTCCCCACTTCTTTTAAGAAATTGTTCCTCGTTCCAGACTCTCAATTAGAGTTGTGGGGGTCTGCCCCAAAGGTGGATGGAGCTATTTCCTTGCTTTCTAAGTGCACCACTATCCCGCTTGAGTATAGTTCATCGTTTAAGGAGCCCATGGATAATAAGCTAGAAACTCTATTAAGAAGGATGTTTCAGCACACAGGGTACTTGTTTCAGTCTGCAGCAGCATTTGCTGCGGTAGTTGGAGCCTCTACCTATTGGTGCGACTCTCTATTGGAGATGATCGAGGTGGAACCTCCCCTCAACGAGATCCAGGAAAGAATTAAGGCCTTGAGGTTAGCTAATTCTTTCATCTGTGATGCAAACATGCAGATTATTCGCCTGAATGCCAAAACATCAAGTTTTTCTGTTCTAGCCTGTTAGGGCTCTCTGGCTGAAGTCTTGGTCTGCGGACATGACTTTGAAATCTAGATTGCTTTCCCTTTCAATTAAGGGGAAGATTCTTTTCGGTCCAGGCCTGGACTCTATTATATCCATGGTCACTGGGGGCAAGTGTGCCTTTCTACTGCAGGATAAGAAGAATAAACCTAAAGGACAAGGTCCTAATTTTCGTCCCTTTCATTTGGATTAATCCCAATGTCAGCAGCCCTCCGCGAAGCCTGATAAGTCCATCGCTTAGGGTTGCAGGATAGCTTTCAAATCTCATCCGCCCAGGGGCAGATTCCTCTTATAAAACCTGTCTTCAAGACCAGAAAAACAAGAAGCTTTTCCAGGGAGTAATTGTGCCAGTACCTCTATCGGAGAGCGGTCTAGGGTACTACTCAAAACATTTTTGTGGTCCCAAAGAAGGAGGGTACGTTTTGCCCGATTCTAGACCTAAAGTGACTAAACAAGTTTCTGTCTGTCCCATCATTCAAGATGGAGACGATAAGGTTTATCCTGCCCTTAGTTCAAGAGGGACAGTTCATGACTACGATAGACTTGAAGGATGCTTACCTGCATGTGCCAATACACAAAGATCACTTCAAGTTCTTAAGATTCACTTTTCTGGATCAACACTTCCAGTTTGTGGCTCTTCCTTTTGGTCTGGCTACTGCTCCAAGAGTCTTTATGAGGGTTCTGGGGGCTCTGCTCGAGGTGGCAAGGTCCAGAGGTATTGCAGTAGTGCCATACTTTGATGACATCCTGGTCCAGGCTCCATCCTGCTGACTGTCAGAAGACCATTCAAGAACTCTTCTTTGTCTTCTTCTTCTTCTTCAATCTCATGGATGGAAGATAAACTTAGGAAAGAGTTCTCTGGTTCCCAGTCGCAGGGTGGAATTCCTGGTCATGATAATAGATTCCATATCCTTGAGGATATTCCTTACAGATCAGAGACATTGCAAAATAACTTCCAATTGTCTTGCCCTCCAGACCTCCTCAGGGCCATCTAAAAAGTGGCCCGGTGTATGGAGGTGATTGGGCTAATGGTGTCCAGCATAGATATCATTTCATTCACCAGGTTCCATCTCAGACCTCTCTGGACAACCAGTGGAGAGAATCGCTCTCTTGGTGACTCTGTCCAGATCACCTGTCCCAAGGAACATCCTTCTTGAGACCATCCTGGGAGATTGTGACTACGGACGCTCAGGATGGGGAGCCGTTTGGGGTGCCAGGAAGGCACAGGGCTGGTGGTCTCGACAGGAATCTCTTCTCCGGATCAACATTTTGGAACTTTGAGCGGTATTCAACGCTCTGAAGGCTTGGCCTCTTCTAGGTTTGTCCCAGTTTATCAGATTCCAATTGGACAACATTACCATGAGGCTATTACAACCATCAGGCTATTTGAGCAAAAAGGTATAGCAGGTATACATAGACCATTGTTATTATTGCTAGTATGTGTCTTACATGGAAAAGAGTAATGGGACTTGAATGATCACCTATATAAAATGAATTAGTATGAAATTAATTGGATCTATAAGTAATCAAAACCAACGGTACTAATCATGAATTTAATGGGAAAGGGGAATCACTATTTGCATATTCTATTGTAAGACACGTTAGAAAGGATATATGCTAGAGAATCCCCATATAGGGGAAGTTAGCATAAAATCTAACTTAGTGGGCGTGGCTAAAAGTTTTTTTAATATATGTTTTACCCAATCATAGCTCTGGCAGAGCTATGTAAATAGGGTGTAACTGTGAGATCACTAGCTATGACTACGGCATAACTGCCGAAATGTGTCAGCAGACCTCACAGCCACAGCCTACCAATGTGTGCTTTCTGTATATTGTGACTTTTTAATATCAAAGGACTACCACTTTTAATTCATCACTCCGGGACCTTGTTTATTCTTTTTTGCTAACATTACTTCGGTGGCTTACATCAACCGTCAGGGGGGAATGAGGAGCTCCCTAGCAATGAGGGAAGTATCTCGGATTCTGGAATGGGTGGAGGCCCACAACTGCTCGCTGTCAGTGATCCACATTCCGGGTGTGGACAACTGGGAAGTGGATTTCCTCAGCAGACAATCCTTTCATCTGGGGGACCGGTCTCTCCATCCCAAGGTGTTTGCAGAGATTTGCAACAGATGGGGGACACCGGAGATAGATCTTATGGCGTCCCGACTCAATTCCATGCTACCCAGATACTGGTCGCAGTCCAGGAATCTACAGGCAGAGCTGATAGATGCATTAGCAGTACCTTGGAGGTTCATTCTAGTTTACATTTTTCCACCTTTACCACTTCTACCTTGGGTATCGAGCAAGCTTCGGCAATCCTAATTGCTTCATCGTAGCCTCGAAGGATGTTGTTTGCAGATCTGGTGGGGATGTCCTCATCTCCTCCATGGAGGTTACTTTGTTGCAGAGATCTGCTGGAACAGGGTCCCTTTGTTCATCATAACCTAGATTCTCTGAGGCTGACTGCATGGAGATGGAACGCTTAGTTCTAGCCAAGAGAGGTTTTTCTGAGGGAGTGATTTATACTTTCATTCAAGCTAGAAAACCGGTCACTCATCGCATCTATCATAAGGTGTGGAGGACCTACTTATTCTGGTGTGAAGAGCGTGAATTCCCCTGGCATAAGGTCAGGGTGTCCAGGATTCTTTCCTTCCTCCAAGATGGTTTGGAGAAGGGACTTGCAGCTAGTTCCTTAAAGGGACAGAAATCGGCTCTATCTTTGTTATTACACAAGAGGCTCGCTGAGCTTCCCGATATACAGTCTTTTGTTCAGGCTCTGTCTAGAATCAGACCTGTGTTTAGACATTCCGCTCCTCCTTGGAGTTAAATCTGGTTCTTAAGGTCTTGCAAAGGGCTCCGTTTGAGCCCATGCATTCAGTTGACATTAAGTTACTGTCTTGGAAGGTTCTTTTTCTACTGGCTATTGCCTTGGCACGCAGAGTCTCTGAGATGGCAGCCTTGCAATGTGAGCCTCCTTACCTAGTTTTTCATGCTGACAAGGCTGTTCTTCGCACTGGGTTGGGTTTTCTCCCCAAGGTTCTGTCTGATCGCAACATCAATCAGGAGATTGTGGTTTCTTCCTTGTGTTCTAATCCTTTTTCTTCAAAGGAACGATTACATCATATTCTGGATGTGGTTCAGGGTTTGAAATTCTACCTTCAGGCCACAAAGGATTTTAGACAGACTTTGGCATTGTTTATTGTCTAATCTGGGAAGTGCAGAGGGCAGAAGGCTGTGGTGACATAGCTACTGGCATATCCACATAGCTGGTTTTAAAATCACTTCCTCTCAGATACACCTTGTCTGAGCTAGGTGTTTAATTAAATACATTCCCATTAGCCTTGACTGGCATGTAATAGGCCAAACCCCTTTGAATTAAGAATAAAATTGGGAAACACTTTCTTTCTTGTTCCTGTTGAAAAGATGGCTGATAATGGACACATTGGAGAATATGGGTAAGTATATTCCTTGGATAATATTCTGTGCTTATTTTAGCAGTGTTGTACAAATTGGGGTTGTGGTAGAGCTGCCCTGTATTAATTATTTGGACTGTTTTGCTGTAAAATATATGTGTCTATATATCTGTAAATATTTCTCTTATTATTAACATATATTGATTCCTAATAAATTCTTTGGAAACAATGGAGACCCTTTCATAGTGTTTATTTCACAACTTACTTGTATTGGTTTAGTAGTTTTACCATAGAATTAGAGTTAGTACTAAATTAGAATTATATTTAGTATAAATTAAAAATTCATTAAACTATTCAATAAACACAAAGGCTTCTTCCACTTCCCTATCTTTCTGGTTAAGGAGCATTATTCGCTTAGCATATGAAACTACGGGACATAAACCTCCTCAGAGGATTACGGCTCATTCAACTAGAGCTGTGGCTTCATCTTGGGGCTTCAAGAATGAGGCTTCTATGAAGCTACCTGGTCCTCCTTATATACTTTTTCAAAGTTTTACAAATTTGACATTTTTGCGTCGGCTGAAGCAGTTTTTGGGAGAAAGGTTTTGCAGGCTATGGTGCCCTCAGAATAGGGTCCGCCTTTCTTTTAGTGTCCCGTTTTCATTCAGTGTCCTGTAGAGATTGGGTATATGTTTCCCACAAGTAAGGAATGAAGCCGTGGACTCTCCTCATATTAAAATGGAAAACATAAATTATGCTTACCTGATAATTTCATTTCCCTCTGTATGAGGAGAGTCCACGGCCCCCGACCGTTTTCTCCGTTGGGCAGACCAACATTTTTTGTTCTTCTGGCACCATTTATACCCTGATATTTCTCCTACTGTTCCTTGTTCCCTCGGCAGAATGACTGGGGGATAAAGGGAGTGGGGGAGGTATTTAAGCCTTTGGCTGGGGTGTCTTTGCCTCCTCCTGGTGGCCAGGTTATGTATTCCCACAAGTAAGGAATGAAGCTGTGGACTCTCCTCATACAGATAGACCATTGCTTGTGCAATGCTGCCCCCTGCAGATTTGCGGCCAATCCGCCACTAGCAGGGGGTGTCAATCAACCTGATCGTATAGGATCGGGCAGATTGCAGACCGCAGCCTCAGAGGCAGAAGACCAGTTATCGAGCAACGGTCTTAAGACCGCTGCTTTATAACTGCTGTTTCCGGCGTACTTGAAGGCTTGTGCGGAAACATTGGAGACCCTTTCATAGTGTTTATTTCACAACTTACTTGTATTGGTTTAGTAGTTTTACCATAGAATTAGAGTTAGTACTAAATTAGAATTATATTTAGTATAAATTAAAAATTCATTAAACTATTCAATAAACACAAAGGCTTCTTCCACTTCCCTATCTTTCTGGTTAAGGAGCATTATTCGCTTAGCATATGAAACTACGGGACATAAACCTCCTCAGAGGATTACGGCTCATTCAACTAGAGCTGTGGCTTCATCTTGGGGCTTCAAGAATGAGGCTTCTATGAAGCTACCTGGTCCTCCTTATATACTTTTTCAAAGTTTTACAAATTTGACATTTTTGCGTCGGCTGAAGCAGTTTTTGGGAGAAAGGTTTTGCAGGCTATGGTGCCCTCAGAATAGGGTCCGCCTTTCTTTTAGTCTCCCGTTTTCATTCAGTGTCCTGTAGAGATTGGGTATATGTTTCCCACAAGTAAGGAATGAAGCCGTGGACTCTCCTCATATTAAAATGGAAAACATAAATTATGCTTACCTGATAATTTCATTTCCCTCTGTATGAGGAGAGTCCACGGCCCCCGACCGTTTTCTCCGTTGGGCAGACCAACATTTTTTGTTCTTCTGGCACCATTTATACCCTGATATTTCTCCTACTGTTCCTTGTTCCCTCGGCAGAATGACTGGGGGATAAAGGGAGTGGGGGAGGTATTTAAGCCTTTGGCTGGGGTGTCTTTGCCTCCTCCTGGTGGCCAGGTTATGTATTCCCACAAGTAAGGAATGAAGCTGTGGACTCTCCTCATACAGATAGACCATTGCTTGTGCAATGCTGCCCCCTGCAGATTTGCGGCCAATCCGCCACTAGCAGGGGGTGTCAATCAACCTGATCGTATAGGATCGGGCAGATTGCAGACCGCAGCCTCAGAGGCAGAAGACCAGTTATCGAGCAACGGTCTTAAGACTGCTGCTTTATAACTGCTGTTTCCGGCGTACTTGAAGGCTTGTGCGGAAACATTGGCATCAGGGGCCATTCGGACCTTGATAATTCAGCTCCTAAGGCTGGCAACTGGACATTCGAACAAGTTCCGCATACCAAAACCTGTGAGGCCATGCTGGTGCTATCAGAAACACATAAGATAGTTCCATTATGATCTTTGAGATCTCTCTTGGAAGAAGAACCAGAGGTGAAAAAAAGTAAGCAGGTTGGTAAAACCAGGGTACTGCTAGAGCATCCATTATTTCCGCCTGAGAATCCCTCGAGGTAAGTAAAAAAGTGGTTTGTACACAAAAACTTGCCAAATTGTTTTTAAAAATAAATATTTAGCCCCCAAATACAAGCATGTAGGTTTCACAAACTCCACCACCTTTTAGACATATTTGCCACATAATTAAAGTTCCTATAAAGAGCACTGAATTACTGACTCAAGGCATAAATATAAACAATATACAACAACTTTACTTAAAAAGTGCCCTATCCATAGCTGAGAGTGTCTTTTAATGAGAAAATAAATGTATACTTACCGTGTAAGACACCCATCCACATATAGCAGACAGCCAAACCAGTACTGAAAAATACCAGCAGAGGTAATGGTAGAGGAGTATAATGGCAATCTGTAAAGGGAAGCAGTAGATGAATCCCTGCAACTGAATTTACAGAGAACCTTATGAACAGATTTCACATAGGCAAAAACATGGTATCATCAGGCAATACTCCCTTCACGTCCCTCAGACACATAGGGGTCAATTTATTAATGTGCAAGCGGACATGATAAGATGTAGCATATCATGTCCCCTGCACATCGATAAATGCCGACAGCATACGCTGTCAGCATTTATCATTGCACCAGCAGTTCTTGTGAACTACTGGTGCAATGCCGCCCCCTGCAGATTTGCAGGGGGTGTCAATCAGAGCAGACGGACAGATTATGGAGCAGCGGGGCATCATGCTCCGTACGGATTTAGATAAATTGACCCCTAAGAGAGGAACTGGGCTTCAATACTGAAGAAATCAAGCACATCATGCTTCACCACCTCCTAAGGAGGCAAAGTTTATAAAACTGAGGTATGAGTGAGGTGGGAGGTGTATTTATAGGCATTTGAGGTTTGGGAAACTTTGTTCCCTCTTGGTAGGATTGTATATCCCATCAGTAACTAGCTTGGGGACTCTTTCCACCTTGCACTCTTGTGCTGTTGTTTTAATGGGCCATAATGGTTAAAATGACATGCTATAATTGCACTGAGTCTTACACAGTACTTCTACTTATATTTAACCACTTTGCAGGGGTTGAAGACACAGTAGTGCTGGACCAAAAGTATTCTAATTATATTCTTTAACTTTGACTTTTTTTACTATTATGGCCCATTAAAATTTATGGTATGGAAAATTACACAAAATGTTTTGTTTAGTTTTTTTGCATTTTATATGGTGGCCTTGTACAGGTTTAGGTATCTTTACCAACTAAAGTTATTTTCTAAAAGTGACTGATCTGCTTAAAAAAACAGACACCTAGATTACGAGTTTTGCGTTCGTGTTTTACTGCTGAAAAAATGGCAATTTCAGCGTTAAAACAGCAATGCAGCCATTACGAGTCTTGTCGGTATAGCTATACCGCAAGCCTTTTAGCCTGTAACGCAGCATCAGCCTCGCACACGTAAAAATTATGTTTTTTCATGGGACTACCATAGCGCTGCCATTACGAGTTTTGCGGTGAGGCTAAAAAGCTTGTGTTCCAGACTATACCGACTAGATCCGTTTCGCAATCTGAGAGCAGTAGTTACATAAAACTCATAACTAAAGTGTTACAAAGTAGACTAACATCCATAAACAACCTAATAACCCCTAAACCGAGGCCATCCTGCATCGCAAATACTATATTAAACGTATTAACCCCTAATCTGCCGCTCCCAACATCGCCGCCACTAATAAAATTTATTAACCCCTATTCCGCCGCTCCCCGACATCGTCGCCACTATACTAAAGTTATTAACCTCTAAACCGCCGCCCCCGCATTGCAAACAATATTTAAATATTATTAACCCCTGATCTGCCACACATCGCCCCCACTATACTAAAGTTATTAACCCCTAATTCCGCCACTCCCCGACAACGCCCCCCTAACTTTATATTAAAATTACAATTTCCCTATCTTAAATTAAATTAAAACTTACCTGTCAAATTAAAAAAACTAAGTTTAAACTAACAATTAAACTAATATAACTATTTAACTAATATTAAACAAACTACCAATTAAATTAAACTAAAATACACATTAAAAAATTACAAACACTACTCTAAAAAATGCAAACTATCTAATTACAAAAAATAAAAAGACTAAATTACAAAAAATAACAAACACCAAATTATGAAAAATAACAAACGAAATGATCAAAAATAAAAAGGATTACACCTAATCTAATAGCCCTATCGAAATAAAAAGCCCACCCAAAATAAAAAAAAACCCTATCCTACAATAAACTACCAATAGCCCTTAAAGGGACCTTTTGTAGGGCATTGGCCTAAGTTAAACAGCTCTTTTACCTGTAAAAAAATACAAAGACCCCCCAACAGTAAAACCCACCACTCAACCAACCCTCCAAAATAAAAAACCTAATTCTAACAAAAACCTAAGCTACCCATTGCCCTGAAAATTGTATTTGTATAGTCATTGCCCTTAAAAGGGCATTTAGCTCTTTTGCTTTGCCCTGAAAAGGGAATTTACCTCTTTTACAAAAGCCCAAACCCTAAACTAAAAAAAAACACCCAAAAAAAACCTTAAAAAAACCTTTCACTAACCCCCGAAGATCCACTCACAGTTTTTGAAGTCCAGCTTGAACAATCTTCATCCAGGCGGCGAAGCCCTCATCCAGGCGGTGAGAAGTCTTCATCCAGAGGGCCTCTTCTATCTTCATCCAGGCGGCGAAGTCCTCATCCAGGAGGTGAGAAGTCTTCATCCAGGCAGCATCTTCTATCTTCATCCAGGCGGCATCTTCTTTCTTCATCCCGGCGGCGCAGAGCAGGTCCATCATGAAGACATCTGGTGTGGAGCATCCTCTTCATACAATCGCCGCCGTGCACTGAATCTTCAATGCAAGGTACGCGATTAAAGATGGTGTCCCTTGCATTCCTATTGGCTGAATTGATTTTGTAAATTCAAATCAGCCAATAGTATGAGAGCTACTGAAATCCTATTGGCTGTTCAAAACAGCCAATAGGATGAGATCTACTGAAATTCTATTGGCTGATTTGAAGATTCAGTATACAGTGACAACTGTATGAGGAGGATCCTCCGCGTCGGATGTCTTCAGGATGGACCCGCTCCACACCGCCTGGATAGAAGATGCCGTCTGGATGAAGACTTCTCGCCGCCTGGATGAGGACTTCGCCGCCTGGATGAAGATAGAAGAGGCCGTCTGGATGAAGACTTCTCGCCGCCTGGATGAGGACTTCGCCTCCTGGATAAAGATTGTTCAAGCGGGACTTCAAAAACTGTGAGTGGATCTTCGGGGGTTAGTGATAGGTTTTTTTAAGGGATTTTTTGGTTGGGTTTTTTTTTATTTTAGGTTTTGGGCTTTCGTAAAAGAGCTGCATGACCTTTTCAGGGCAAAGCAAAAGACCTAAATGCCCTTTTAAGGGCAATGCCCATACAAATGCCCTTTTCAGGGCAATGGTTAGCTTAGGTTTTTTTTAGATAGATTTTTTATTTTGTGAGTTTGGGGGTGGGGGTTTGTAATGTTAGTGGGTCTTTGTAAGAGAGCTGTTTAACTTAGGGCAGTAGCCCTACAAAAGGCCCTTTTAAGGGATATTAGTAGTTTATTCTAGATTAGGTTTTTTATTTTGGGGTGGGTTTTTAAAAAAAATGGGTATAAGAATAGGAATAATTTTTATTATTTTTGATAGTTTGTTTGTTATTTTGTGTAATGTATTTTTATTGTTTTGGGGTGGGTTTTTATTTTTAGACTCATAAAAAAGCTGAATGCCCTTTTAAAAGCAGGAAAAAGAGCTAAATGCCCTTTTAAGGGCAATGCCTAAACAAATGCCCTTTTCAGAGCAATTGGTAAATTAGGTTTCACTTTATTTTTATTTTGTAGGTTTGGGAGTGGGGATTGTATACTGTTAGGGGGTGTTTGTTTTGTTTTGTAGCAAAAGAGCTGTTAACTTTAGGGCAATGCCCTACAAAAGGTCCCTTTAAGGGCTCTTGGTAGTTTATTCTAGATTAGGCTTTTTTATTTTGGGGTGCCTTTTTTTTTAAAAGGGTTTTAGAATAGGAATCATTTTTATTGTTTTATATAATTTTGTTTGTTATTTTTTGTAATGGTAGGTTTTTTATTTTTTACTAATTTTAGTGTTTGCTATTTTTTTGTAATGTTAGGTTTTAGTGTAAGGCAGCTTAGGTTTTATTTCACAGGTAAGTTTGAATTTATTTTAACTACAGTAGGTAGTTAGTAAATAGTTAATAATTAATAACTAGTCTACCTAGTTAAAATAAATACAAACTTACCTGTGAAATAAAAATAAAACCTAAGCTAGCTACAATATAACTATTAGTTATATTGTAGCTAGCTTAGGTTTTATTTCACAGGTAAGTATGTATTTAAATTTAAATAGGAACTATTTAGTTAATAATTGTAAGTAGTGATGTCGCGGGTTCGCGAACAGCGAACGCGAACTTCCGCAAAAGTTCACGAAAGGGCGAATCGGGCGAACCGCCATAGACTTCAATAGGCAGGAGAATTTTAAAACCCACAGGGACTCTTTCTAGCCACAATAGTGATGGAAAAGTTGTTTCAAGGGGACTAACACCTGGACTGTGGCATGCCAGAGGGGGATCCATGGCAAAACTCCCATGGAAAATTACATAGTTGATGCAGATTCTGGTTTTAATCCATAAAGGGCATAAATCACCTAACATTCCTAAATTGTTTGGAATAACATGCTTTAAAACATCAGGTATGATGTTGTATCGATCAGGTAGTGTAAGGGTTACGCCCGCTTCACAGTACGCAGTGTAGGTGATATACCTGCCCTGACCATGCTTTGCAGACCAGGTATCAGTGGTCAGGTGGACCCTTGCCCCAACACTGTGTGCCAGACATGCCATTATAGCAGACTTATATGGCTTTGGCGTTGCTTTTTGGTAATTAGAAGGCTGCTAAATGCCACTGCGCACCACACGTGTTTTATGCCCAGCAGTGAAGGGGTTAATTAGGGAGCATGTAGGGAGCTTGTAGAGTTAATTTTAGCTTTAGTGTAGTGTAGTAGACAACCCAAAGTATTGATCTGGGCCCATTTTGGTATATTTCATGCCACCATTTCACCGCCAAATGCGATCAAATAAAAAAAAATTGTTCACTTTTTCACAAACTTTAGGTTTCTCACAGAAATTATTTACAAACAATTTATGCAATTATGGCATAAATGGTTGTAAATGCTTCTCTGGGATCCCCTTTGTTCAGAAATAGCAGACTTATATGGCTTTGGCGATGCTTTTTGGTAATTAGAAGGCTGCTAAATGCCACTGCGCACCACAAGTGTTTTATGCCCAGCAGTGAAGGGGTTAATTAGGGAGCATGTAGGCAGCTTGTAGAGTTAATTTTAGCTTAAGTGTAGTGTAGTAGATAACCCTGAGTATTCATCTAGGCCCATTTTGGTAAATTTCATGCCACCATTTCACCGCCAAATGCGATCAAATTTAAAAAAAAACATATTTTTTTTCGCAATTTTAGGTTTCTCACTGAAATTATTTGCAAACAGCTTGTGCAATTATGGCACAAATGGTTGTAAATGCTTCTCTGGGATCCCCTTTGTTCAGAAATAGCAGACATATATGACTTTGGCGTTGCTTTCTGGTAATTAGAAGGCCGCTAAATGCTGCTGCGCATCACACGTGTATTATGGCTAGCAGTGAAGGGGTTAATTAGGTAGTTTGTAGGGAGCTTGCAGGGTTAATTTTAGCTTTAGTGTAGAGATCAGCCTCCCACCTGACACATCAAACCCCCTGATCCCTCCCAAACAGCTCCCTTCCCTCCCCCACCCCACAATTGTCCCCGCCATCTTAAGTACTGGCAGAAAGTCTGCCAGTACTAAAATAAAAGGCTTTTAAAAAAAAATCAATTTTTTTTTAGCATATTTACATATACTGTGGTGTAGCATCCCCCCTTAGCCCCCAACCTCCCTGATCCCCCCAAAACAGCTCTCTAACCCTCCCCATCTGCCTTATTGGTGGCCATCTCTGGTACTGGCAGCTGTCTGCTATTTTTTCACAGTCAAAAAAGTGTTGTTTTTTTTTAATGTACACTACTGTTACACCAGATATGAGTGGTGGCACTGGGCAAGTGGGCACAGTATACGCTGTGAGCCTGACACACACGCTGGCAGGAAGGCAACTGCAATTAGATTACACAGGAAAAAGTCTGGGTCTGGGAGGGAGGGTCTGCTGCTGATTGGCTGGAATGTGTCTTCTGACTGTGAGGTACAGGGTCAAAGTTTACTCAATGATGAGGAATAGGGGGCGGACCGAACATCGCATATGTTCGCCGTCCTCAGCGAATGCGAACATGATATGTTCGCCGGGAACTATTTGCCAGCAAACTATTCGTGACATCACTAATTGTAAGTTTAATTTAGCTATATTTTAATTATGTTAAAGTTAGGGGGTGTTAGAGTTAGAGTAACATTAGGGTTAGGGTTACGGTTAGGTTTATGGTTAGAGTTATGCTTAGGGTTACGTTAGAGTTAGGTTTAGGAGTTAATATAGTCTAATTTAGGTTTTTGCAATGTGGGGGGTTGCAGTTTAGGGGTTAATAGGTTTATTTAGTGGTAGTGATGTGGGAGGACAGAGATTTAGGGGTTAATAGCTTTATTTAGTGTAGGCGATGTCGGGGAGTGGCGGAATAGGGGTTAATATATTTATTATAGTGTGGGTGATGTTGGGGTGCAGGGGAATAGGGGTTAATAACTTTAGTATAGTGCAGGCGAGATTGCGAGCAACAGATTAGGGGTTAATAGGTTTATTTAGGTGGCGGCAATATCGGGGGCAGCAGATTAGGTGTTAATAAAATTATGTAGGTACTGACGATGTTGGTGGGGGGCAGATTAGGGGTGTTAAGATGTGGGGTTTATGTCAGGGTGTTAGATTTAAACTTTAGGTTTTTTTTCCCCATAGACATCAATGGGGCTGCGTTACGGAGCTTTTCTTTCCACGATTCCAGGTGTTAGACTTTTTTCTGACCCGCTCTCCCCATTGATGTCTATGGGGAAAGCGTGCACAATTTCCCTATAGCCCGCATAACTCGTAATCTAGATGAGAGTATGCTATGTGTCGGTACCTCACATAAAAGCACTAAAATTGATGGATAAATGCAAAGAACTCAAAAAAGCTTTAGCATAGGGGTGTGAAATGGTTTTGCACTGAAGGGGTTAAATGTGATTTAACCCCTTCAGTGCAAAACCATTTCACACCCCTATGCTAAAGCTTTCACAGTTTTAATAACTTTTAGAGTATTTTTAAACCTACGTTATAACAATATAGACAGTGCTACAATAATAGCACTTCAAAATGAACAGGAAAATGACAGTGTGTAATGTCAGTTCTTTTCACTTTCAGCTAACGCTGTGAAGCTCATTGGTGCTAAGAATTTCGAGTCTGCTGAATGCAGTCTGCAAAGTCTCAGAGATCTCCATTGGAGTTTTTTTTTAGCTCATCATTTTCTATTATTAGTTATATTTCACTCTGTTATCAATCATTTCCTACCCCTGTGTGATTGATCATGTACAGTACTTTCTTTTTCCCATCTCTGTCTCTCTATATCACTTTTGCTCTTTCTTGATCTCTGCAACAAGATTATATTCTACCATGAGGGGAATCTGCCTCCTAGTTATCTAAATAAGACATGTTGCAGGTGTAATTTTAATAATATGAGATGCTGGGTGTTTGACAGAGGGGATCTGTTTTTGCATCATACATTGACTTTGGGGCTTAGTGACAATAGACAGCCTGTTATCCCTGGTAGCGATGCCAAGCACAGCACAGCTGGGGAATGCATTACATCTTGATAAGAGGCCAGAATAGCAGATTTGTTGTCACATTAATTTAGCACATGAACTTAACTCCTTCCCTTTGCTACTCAATTAAGTGATAAACATATTAAGGTGGTTATATCTAGTCAATAAACAGAATGTAGGCAATAAACAGAACATAGCCACAAGCTCACAATACATTATATATTATCTACGCTATTGGAATTTAAAGAAAAAAAAATATATAGTTATGAATAATAATAAAGAAAAATATTTTGTAATGAATTCCTAATAAATATAAAACACAAAAAATATACATTAACATGAAATAGATTTTGGGCTGTTATTTATTCTATCAATTTTAACTTACATTCAATTTAAAGAGCAATGCACAGATACTTTAAAGATGGTTCTTGGGTGATGTTGGATGCGAGTCATAATTGGCTCAAATGTTTTAACAGACATACAAAGAAGTCCCTCTTTACATAAAATGAATTATTATACCAGCTGCATAGAATTAAACTATTGGAAATGTTTCATGTTTATTTTTCTATTTGAAATATCTGCTTTTAGTCATTAAACCATCACCTATTGTTCTCAAGGACATGCACATTTAGGGCTAGATTGCGAGTGGCGTGCTAACTTTTGCGTGAAAGCTATATTGTGTTTTTAAAGCTTTTTGCTCATGATGGAAATAACGCATGTATTTGGAGTTGAAAGTACACGTGTTCACTCGGGCATAATTGTGATTTTTGCTTGGCGAGTTAGAGCAACTTGAGAGCTTACGTAAAGGGTAGATAAAGAAAAACGTTGCATTAAACACAACATAAATATACCCATTCGGAGCTTGATAATTCGGCCCCCATATCTCAATCCCATAGAGAACCTGTGGCGAGATCGCAAAACAGCATTTGGGGGAATCCTTCCAATCTGAGAGACCTGTAGCAGTTGGCGAAAGAAGAGTGGTCCAAAATTACAGTAGAGAGGTGTAAGAAATGAATTGATAGTTACAGGAAGCAATTGATTTCAGTTATTTTTCCAAGGGGTGTGCTACTAAATATAAAATTGAGAGTGCCAATAATTTTGTGCAGTCCATTTTTGGAGTTTTGCGTGGACTGTGTCAGATTTAGCTTTTTTGTCTTCACTTTTTTGTGTGTCTTGATAAAGGCCTATTACAAGGCCGAAACACGTTGACGTATATGGTAAGCTTAGCTCTGATATTTTACATTATATTTAGCAATATTCCCCTATTGTATATTCTTTGTTTACAGGTTATAAGGATAACGTTTACTAAGGAAAGTTTCAATTAATCCTGGACCTTCCCCATCGATTTCTAGCATTCAATTTCATATAAGAGGGATCACTTTTCATTTCAGACTTCGACTCCCACAATTTGAACCAATATTTTCACTTTTGGATTTTTCACTTATATTTATTATTTTATTTTCACATTTTTCAAATAGACATTTTTATACCTTTTTAAACCGTTTTATATTTTGATATATTTTTATACCAATTTTTTTCTGATTTTTTTCTCATCACCTTTGTGGATACAGATTTATTATTTTTTTGGCATCTGTTTGTCAAAATTGGCTATTTCACATATGGATAACACCACAATATAATTCACCTACAGGTGCATCACAAGGAGACCAGTAACTATACCAACTATGTGGTTTTGGACATAATTTAACCCCTTAATGACAACTGACGTACCAGGTACGTCATGCATTAACAACCAGTTAATGACAATAGACGTACCTGGTACGTCAGTTGTCTAAGAGAGTGCTGGAAGCGATCGCAATCGCTTCCAGCAGCTCTCAGGGTATTGCAGTGATGCCTCCATATGGAGGCATCCTGCAATACCTTTTCAGAAGACTCCGATGCAGAGAGAGCCACTCTGTGGCCCTCTCTGCACCGGTAGCGATGGTGCCGGTTCGTTGGTGGGTGGGAACATATCAGGGAGGCGGGTGGGCGGCCCATCGCTACTCGGCATCCGGTTCCTGTAAGTGCTATGTGCACGCCGGGTGCCGGGAGCGCGCGGGGGCGCGCGGGGGCGCGCGATTAGCTGGCCACTGACACCAATGAGAAGGGAAGAGGGGGGAAAAAAGAATTAAAAAAAAAAAAATATATAAGGATCTGGGAGGGGGAGGGGGTTGGGGTATTGTGGGGGGCTGCTACACTACAGAAAACATTAAAAATTGCAAAAAATTGCAAAAAAAAACACTTGTTTTTGGGGCAAATTGGGTACTGGCAGACAGCTGTCAGTACCCAAGATGGCGGCAATTAGGTAGGGGAGAGGGTTAGAGAGCTGGGGGGGGGGGGGGATCATGGAGGTTGGGGCTAAGGCAGGGGTCCATCACAGCTAAAACATTTTATTTTTTTTTATTAAAAAAAAGAAAAACTCCTTTTATTTAGTACTGGCAGACTTTCTGCCAGTACTTAAGATGGCGGGGACAATTGTGGAGTGGGGGAGGGAAGAGAACTGTTTGGGAGGGATCAGGGGGTGGGATGTGTCAGGTGGGATGCTGATCTCTACCCTAAAGCTAAAATTAACCCTGCAAGCTCCCTACAACCTACCTAATTAACCCCTTCACTGCTGGGCATAATTTACGTGTGGTGCGCAGCAGCATTTAGTGGCCTTCTAATTACCAAAAAGCAATGCCAAAGCCATATAAGTCTGCTATTTCTGAACAAAGGGGATCCCAAAGAAGCATTTACAACCATTTGTGCCTTAATTGCAGAAGCTGTTTGTAAATAATTTCAGTGGGAAACCTAAAGTTTGTGACAAAATTTGTGAAAAAGTGAACTTTTTTTTTTATTTGATGACATTTGGCGGTGAAATGGTGGCATGAAATATACCAAAATGGGCCTAGATCAATACTTTGAGTTGTCTTCTAAAAAAAAATATATACATGTCAAGGGATATTCAGGTATTCCTGACAGATATCAGGGTTCCAATGTAACTAGCGCTAATTTTGAAAAAAAGTTGTTTGGAAATAGCAAAGTGCTACTTGTATTTATGGCCCTATAACTTGCAAAAAAAGTAAAGAACATGTAAACATTGGGTATTTCTAAACTCAGGACAAAATTTAGAAACTATTTAGCATAGGTGTTTTTTGGTGATTGTAGATGTGTAACAGATTTTGGGGGTCAAAGTTAGAAAAAGTGTGTTTTTTTCAATTTTTTCCTCATATTTTATATTTTTTTTTATAGGAAATTATAAGATATGATGAAAATAATGGTATCCTTAGAAAGTCCATTTAATGGCGAGAAAAACGGTATATAATATGTGTGGGTTCAGTAAATGAGTAAGAGGGAAATTACAGCTAAACACAAACACCGCAGAAATGTAAAAATAGCCATTGTCATTAAGGGTAAGAAAATTGAAAAATGGTCCGGTCATTAAGGGGTTAAAGGGACACTGTACCCAAAATTTTTCTTTCATGATTCAGATTGAGCATGAAATTTTAAGCAACTTTCTAATTTACTCCTATCATCAAATTTTCTTCATTCTCTTGTTATCTTTATTTAAAATGCAAGAATGTAAGTTTAGATGCCGGCCCATTTTTAGTGAACAACCTGGGTTGTCCTTGCTGATTGGTGGATAAATTTATCCACCAATAAAAAATTGCTGTCCAGAGTACTGAACCCAAAGAAAGCATAGATACCTTCTTTTTCAAATAAAGATAGCAAGAGAACAAAGAAAAATTGATAATAGGAGTAAATTAGAAAGTTGCTTAAAATTGCATGCTCTTTCTGAATTACAAAACAAAATTTTTGGGTTCAGTGTCCCTTTAAGTATCAGCTAAATCCTTTATCAGAATGTATTTGTTTTTATTTTTATTATTTGACCCAATCACATATTTTTAGCCATTTTTAGCCATTTTACTGATTGTGTGACATGGATCCATGACAAACTGTATGTTTTTGAATAAATGTAATAGTTTCTAAGTGTAATTTACACACAGTTATTCCCTTAACCTTTGCCTTATGTTTTAGGCGCTCCTTGTATTTCAGTTCTTCTATTTGTCCTTTTTTAGGGTTAGCTAGGTCCCCTTTTCCAAGGAGCTATAGGGTTTCAATATATGCCAATTTATACCAATACAAACAAAAGAAATAAACCTGAAAATGCCTAAACATTTGTAATTACAACAATTTTCTGGGCAAAGTGGTGCATTATCTGACAGAAATGCAGGGGTGCCAATATTTTTGGTCATGACTATATGCATACAAAGACATATCTAAATATGTGTATGTATGCCGTGGCGGACCTAATGGCCCTGGTGCAAGATTTTTTTTTTGCCCCCACCCACAAAAAAGTAGTTCAAAGTAATATCAGTGTATTCCAGCAATATTCACATTTTTTTTAGGCTGCTGCACAGTTGGCAATGCATGTTTTTGTTATGGCACACGTGTTCTTAATGCGGTGTAGGAAAACAAAACCAAAAGGCTGATGGCTGCGCTCCAGCATATTACCATCTATAATAGATTTACCAAAAATAAAAACAATACAGTTAACACTGAACAACACTTCTCTCAAAATTACAGGACATCATGATCAGATCAGCCTATTTTACTTCCCATTTCCCACTGTGGCAACACTGATCTCCAGAAATCAGACAACGCTAATGTCCTCCCCTAATCAGGTCCTTATACAAAGTCCAGATTTCCTAAAACAAAATACTGGAAGATAAAACTTCCACTTAAAAAATTAAGATTCGTCCAAGATCAGACTTCTCAATAATAATGTCCCTAGATAACAGACAAAAAAATCTGATTGACCAAACCTGTGTGATATTGTCAGATTTGGTAAGCCAAAGCTCCTCACTCACAAAAAGTCCCAGAACCAAAGCTCATCAGCCATCCTCAGCAAACACAGCCTCCCCAGCTTAGTCATTGGATCAGAAGAGAAGCAACATTATAAGACTGCCCTGACACATTATGCAGCATTAATATCAAGGTGAGACACTACTCTTCAGCTTCAAACTATTTTGTTTAGGCACTCACCATCCTGAAAAGGCAATGACACTGTGCACCGCTGCTGCACAGACACAGTCTAACACTTCTCTTCTTGCAGAGTGTCTCTCTGGCTCTGGGGATGGAGATATGACTGAACCTGCAGTGACCACCACACTCCTACATGCTACCCGGTTATCAATCAAGAAGACTGTCTCTGCTGCAGATGATGGCGATCCTCCACCAACTCCGCACATGCACGCCACGCTCCTGCCGGCACCAACATGACAAATGACAGTATGACATGTGATGTGGGCACATTCCGGACCTGGTCTGGTTAGGTTATAAAAAAATAAAAACTAAACACTACACTCATAATCTAGCCATTTAGTAGGCTAAATCTTTAGAAAAAAACAGACCTGCTTATGTTGTCTCTCTATACTCAAAACATAATAGTCAGGTATTGAAATACTATTTATGGCTGGGGGTTCAATGAGCAAAATCAGCTATTTCAGATAAAAAAGTCTCTTTCCCTGTCCTACTCCTGATTGACAGGTTTATTAGTGCAACTGTCCCCTATTGCTCAGCATACTGTATTCACGTAGCACAGAGGCACAGGTTGCTTTTTTACTGTCAGTAGTGATGTCGCGGATAGTTTGCCGGCGAATAGTTCCCGGCGAACATAGCATGTTCGCGTTCGCTGCGGCGGGCGAACATATGCGATGTTCGATCCGCCCCCTATTCGTCATCATTGAGTAAACTTTGACCCTGTACCTCACAGTCAGAAGACACATTCCAGCCAATCAGCAGCAGACCCTCCCTCCCAGACCCTCCCATCTCCTGGACAGCATCCATTTTAGATTAATTCGGAAGCTGCATTCTTAGTGAGAGGAGGGACAGTGTAGCTGCTGCTGATTTAATAGGGAAATCGATAGCTAGGCTAGTGTATTCAGTGTCCACTACAGTCCTGAAGGACTCATC
Organism: Bombina bombina; assembly: GCF_027579735.1. Taxonomy (NCBI): domain Eukaryota; kingdom Metazoa; phylum Chordata; class Amphibia; order Anura; family Bombinatoridae; genus Bombina; species Bombina bombina. The sequence goes on from NC_069501.1 coordinate 1,002,670,702, forward strand.
TGATCTCTGCTGTAAGGACAGCACCCCAAAAAGCCCTTTTTAGGGCTAGAACATCAGTCTACTTTATTTTTTTTCTTGTGTAATCTAATTGCAGTTGCCTGTCTGCCAGCGTGTGTGTCAGGCTCACAGCGTATACTGTGCCCACTTGCCCAGTGCCACCACTCATATCTGGTGTGGCAGGTGGTGGGGGTTGGTCTGTGGGGGGGGGAAGCTACACTACAGAAAAAAAAAAACACAGAAAAAACTACTTTTTTTTGCAAACTGGGTACTGGCAGACAGCTGCCAGTACCCAAGATGGCCGCCAGTAAGGCAGATGGGGAGGGTTAGAGAGCTGTTTTGGGGGGGATCAGGGAGGTTGGGGGCTAAGGGGGGATGCTACACCACAGCATATGTAAATATGCTAAAAAAATTAAAAACCTTTTATTTTAGTACTGGCAGACTTTCTGCCAGTACTTAAGATGGCGGGGACAATTGTGGGGTGGGGGAGGGAAGGGAGCTGTTTGGGAGGGATCAGGGGGTCTGATGTGTCAGGTGGGAGGCTGATCTCTACACTAAAGCTAAAATTAACCCTGCAAGCTCCCTACAAACTACCTAATTAACCCCTTCACTGCTAGCCATAATACATGTGTGATGCGCAGCAGCATTTAGCGGCCTTCTAATTACCAGAAAGCAACGCCAAAGTCATATATGTCTGCTATTTCTGAACAAAGGGGATCCCAGAGAAGCATTTACAACCATTTGTGCCATAATTGCACAAGCTGTTTGTAAATAATTTCAGTGAGAAACCTAAAATTACGAAAAAATTTAAGTTTTTTTTAAATTTGATCGCATTTGGCGGTGAAATGGTGGCATTAAATATACCAAAATGGGCCTAGATGAATACTTTGGGTTGTCTACTACACTACACTTAAGCTAAAATTAACTCTACAAGCTCCCTACATGCTCCCTAATTAACCCCTTCACTGCTAGGCATAAAACACGTGTGGTGCGCAGTGGCATTTAGCAGCCGTCTAATTACCAAAAAGCAACACCAAAGCCATATAAGTCTGCTATTTCTGAACAAAGGGGATCCCAGAGAAGCATTTACAACCATTTATGCCATAATTGCATAAGTTGTTTGTAAATAATTTCTGTGAGAAACCAAAAGTTTGTGAAAAAGTGAACAATTTTTTTTTTATTTGATCGCATTTGGCGGGGAAATGGTGGCATGAAATATACCAAAATGGGCCTAGATCAATACTTTGGGTTGTCTACTACACTACACTTAAGCTAAAATTAACTCTACAAGCTCCCTACATGCTCCCTAATTAACCCCTTCACTGCTGGGCATAAAACACGTGTGGTGCGCAGTGGCATTTAGCAGCCTTCTAATTACCAAAAAGCAACGCCAAAGCCATATAAGTCTGCTATTTCTGAACAAAGGGGATCCCAGAGAAGCATTTACAACCATTTATGCCATAATTGCATAAGTTGTTTGTAAATAATTTCTGTGAGAAACCTAAAGTTTGTGAAAAAGTGAACAATTTTTTTTTTTATTTGATCGCATTTGGCGGTGAAATGGTGGCATGAAATATACCAAAATGGGCCTAGATCAATACTTTGGGATGTCTTCTAAAAAAATATATACATGTCAAGGGATATTCAGGTATTACTGACAGATATCAGGGTTCCAATGTAACTAGCGCTCATTTTGACAAAAAGTGGTTTTGAAATAGCAAAGTGCTACTTGTATTTATTTCCCTATAACTTGCAAAAAAAGCAAAGAACATGTTAACATTGGGTATTTCTAAACTCAGGACAACAGTATGAAAAAGGAATGAACCCAGGCGCCTACCCTAAGGAGGCTAAGGTCAAAGAACCGGATGCGTGCTAAAATAATGTGATTTAATAAAAGTGCTTCCTCGCAGAAACCACTTATTACAAGAACACTTCAATAGAAATTTTTTTAAAAACAATAGTATTGCAATGTAATACACTTCATCAATAATAAAAATAAAAATAAAAACAATGGTATTGCAATAAAATACACTTCATGGATCCATGAGTGGGGGATAAAACATTCAATGTGTGATAAAAACAGGGGGTACAGATATGCAACAACAATTAAAAAACAATTTCAGGATGGGTCAACAGTAAAAAACAATAAAAAACAATAAGAACAATGGCGGTGGTCCTATTATTCAAAATATGTAAAAGATGGTGTGGAAAAGTTGTTTGAAATAGTGTAAAAATATGTGAAAAATTATGTGAAAAATATGTGAAAAATATAAAAGTTAAAATCCGTAACGGTCCCCAAAAAAATTCACAAAAGATAAATAATGTGTCAAAGTCCACAAAAAAATATACTGTGTCAAAGTCCACAATAGTTCACAAAAATTATCCAGGTGATGAAGGTGGTGTAGAAAACTAGGTGCTTGTAGAATCCAGTGATGAAAAAGTGAGGAATAAATCCAAATTGAATTAGTGGATATCCAGTGTGTAATAGAAATAGTATATATAGTGTGGTGAGAATAAACAGTCTGCAATCACAGTGCCATATTTTGAAGTGATCCAAAAAAAATAAAATTATGAATATAAAAACATAAACGATTACGATCCACCTGTGGAAAAAAGAAAAAAAACAAATATAGTGTATATTGTCCTTTAACGTTGGCAATAATAGAATAAGGCTTACCAGTGCTGGTCTACGCGTTTCGGCCCGTGCTAGGCCTTTATCAAGACTGGTGGACTGTTTATTCTCACCACACTATATATACTATTTCTATTACACACTGGATATCCACTAATTCAATTTGGATTTATTCCTCACTTTTTCATCACTGGATTCTACAAGCACCTAGTTTTCTACACCACCTTCATCATCTGGATAATTTTTGTGAACTATTGTGGACTTTGACACAGTATATTTTTTTGTGGACTTTGACACATTATTTATCTTTTGTGAATTTTTTTGGGGACCGTTACGGATTTTAACTTTTATATTTTTCACATATTTTTCACATAATGTTTCACATATTTTTACACTATTTCAAACAACTTTTCCACACCATCTTTTACATATTTTGAATAATAGGACCACCGCCATTGTTCTTATTGTTTTTTATTGTTTTTTACTGTTGACCCATCCTGAAATTGTTTTTTAATTGTTGTTGCATATCTGTACCCCCTGTTTTTATCACACATTGAATGTTTTATCCCCCACTCATGGATCCATGAAGTGTATTATATTGCAATACCATTGTTTTTATTTTTATTTTTATTATTGATGAAGTGTATTACATTGCAATACTATTGTTTTTAAAAAAAATTCTATTGAAGTGTTCTTGTAATAAGTGGTTTCTGAGAGGAAGCACTTTTATTAAATCACATTATTTTAGCACGCATCCGGTTCTTTGACCTTAGCCTCCTTAGGGTAGGCGCCTGGGTTCATTCCTTTTTCATACTACTTTCCTCTCAGGGTACTAGCTAGGAGTCACCCGCCCCCAGACAAAGAGGTATTTTCTTTTCGGCGCTTAGGTATACCCCCTCTCCTAAACTCAGGACAACATTTAGAAACTATTTAGATGTTGTACCCGCTGCGGGAGTTTGGTCTGTCACTGTGAAGCGGGCGTAACCCTTACACTACCTGATTGATACAACATCTTACCTGATGTTTTAAAGCACGTTATTCCAAACAATTTAGGAATGTTAGGGGATTTATGCCCTTTATGGATTAAAACCAGACTCTGCATCAACTATGTAATTTTCCATGGGAGTTTTGCCATGGATCCCCCTCCGGCATGCCACAGTCCAGGTGTTAGTCCCCTTGAAACAACTTTTCCATCACTATTGTGGCCAGAAAGAGTCCCTGTGGGTTTTAAAATTTGCCTGCCTATTAAAGTCTATGGCGGTTCACCCGGTTCGCCCGTTCGCTAACATTTGCGGAAGTTTGCGTTCGCCGTTTGCGAACCGAAAATTTTATGTTTGCAACATCACTAACTGTCAGCTTTAACAGAGAGAAACCATAACTAGGGGAAGAATGCATCTGCCTTCATAGGGTAAGGGAATTATGTTAATGATCTATTACCATTTGAAGGCAGATTCAATACAGACAGTGTCATTCTGACATTGCCAAATACACTATTTGTTGTCTAATGGGTTAATTATCTAACCCTCTGGTACCAGGCATTGAAGCACTGTGGGCACCACATTTCTTCCATGAAGGTCTGAGAAAAACCCACAAAAACCCTATAAAAGTCACTGCCATTAACACAGATATTCCTGCTCTTACTCAAACGGAACACAAGTTACACAGATAATCTATAAATATCAGCAAGATAACTCAGAACACACAAGAACTATAATACCATCAAAACACACTATAAATAAAATATATAGAAAATAGAAGTGTGCTGCTCAACCAAAATGAAGTTAACATTTACAGAATTATATCACATTACAAAGCTGGTGCACATCCATAAAAATACATTTCTCATAAACATTTTCATCTTTACCGGTTGATCCTGTCTATAAATAACAGCAGCTAACTTCATTGAATAGATTTTTTTTTTTTCAGATAAACTATATGTCCTGGGTGTTTGTGTGTGTGGGTGGTGGTGGGTTCTAATCTCATTTATTTAATTTTTATTTATCTTGTTCTGTGTTGCTGAATTTAGTAACATTTGTCTTTGGGTTAACCATTTGTGCTGCCATTATTATTCTTTTACTACAAAGCCGGATGTCCTCTTGACTTTTATTTTATGCATTTATTTGTATATATTGTTTTTTATATTGAGTCTGGTAAAAATCATTTTTGTGTGAGACAGTTTTTCAGTCCCCCCCCCCCCCCAGAATATCACATATTAACTGTTTGAAATAGTCAAATGGATAACATTCTTGCAAAGCTGCTGACATTTAATGCTAAGACACATGCACACTCCTGAGCTTATAGCCCTTATTTTTAACAAAGATACCAAAAGAACAAAGTAAATTTGATAATAGAAATAAATTATAAAGTTGTTTAAAATTGCTTGCTCTATCTAAATCGTGTAATAAAGATTTGGGGGTTTATGTTCCTTTAAGCAAGAAATGCACAGGATACAAAAAACACAATTTATGCTTACCTGATAAATTTATTTCTCTTGTGGTGTATCCAGTCCACGGATCATCCATTACTTGTGGGAAATTCTCATTCCCAACAGGAAGTTGCAAGAGGACACCCACAGCAGAGCTGTAATATAGCTCCTCCCCTAACTGTCATAGCCAGTCATTCGACCGAAAACAAGCCGAGAAAGGAGGAACCATAGGGTGCAGTGGTTACTGTAGTTTAAATTTAAAAATTACCTGCCTTAAAATGACAGGGCGGGCCGTGGACTGGATACACCACAAGAGAAATAAATTTATCAGGTAAGCATAAATTGTGTTTTCTCTTGTAAGGTGTATCCAGTCCACGGATCATCCATTACTTGTGGGATACCAATACCAAAGCTAAAGTACACGGATGAAGGGAGGGACAAGGCAGGAACTTAAATGGAAGGAACCACTGCCCGTAAAACCTTTCTCCCAAATATAGCCTCCGAAGAAGCAAAAGTATCAAATTTGTAAAATTTTGAAAAAATATGAAGCGAAGACCAAGTCGTCGCCTTGCAAATCTGATCAAAAGAAGCCTCATTTTTAAAGGCCCAAGTGGAAGCCACAGCTCTAGTGGAATGAGCTGTAATCCTTTCAGGAGGTTGCTGTCCAGCAGTCTCATAGGCTAAGCGGATTAAGCTTCTTAGTCAAAAAGAAAAAGAGGTTGCCGAAGCCTTTTGACCTCTCCTCTGTCCAGAGTAGACAACAAACAAAGCAGATGTTTGACGAAAATCTTTAGTAGCTTGTAAGTAAAACTTTAAAGCACGGACCACGTCCAAATTGTGTAACACAAGGATGGAACAACAATCTCTTGATTGATATTCTTGTTAGATACCACCTTAGGTAAGAACCCAGGTTTGGTACGCAGGACTACCTTATCCGTATGAAAAATCAGATAAGGAGAATCACATTGTAAGGCAGATAGCTCAGAGACTCTACGAGCCGAGGAAATAGCTACCAAAAAAAGAACTTTCCAAGATAAAAGCTTGATATCTATGGAATGAAGAGGTTCAAACGGAACTCCTTGAAGAACCTTAAGAACCAAGCTTAAGCTCCATGGTGGAGCAACAGGTTTAAACACAGGCTTGATTCTAACTAAAGCCTGACAAAATGCCTGAACGTCTGGAACATCTGCCAGACGCTTAACTAGCTGACAATCCTTTTTCCAAACCTTCTTGGAGAAAAGATAATATCCTAGCAATCCTGACCTTACTCCATGAGTAACCCTTGGATTCACACCAATAAAGATATCTACGCCATACCTTATGGTAAATTTTCCTGGTGACAGGCTTTCGTGCCTGTCTTAAGGTATCAATAACTGACTCGGAGAAGCCACGCTTTGATAAAATCAAGCGTTCAATCTCCAGGCAGTCAGCCTCAGAAAAATTAGATTTGGATGGTTGAAAGGACCCTGAAGTAGAAGGTCCTGTTTCAGAGGCAGAGACCATGGTGGAAAGGATGACATGTCCACTAGATCTGCATACCAGGTCCTGCGTGGCCACGCAGGTGCTATCAGAATCACCGATGCTCTCTCCTGCTTGATCTTGACAATCAGTTGAGGGAGCAGAGGAAACGGTGGAAACACATAAGCCAGGTTGAAAGACCAGGGCGCTGCTAGAGCATCTATCAGTGTCGCCTTGGGATCCCTGGACCTGGATCCGTAACACGGAAGCTTGGCGTTCTGGCGAGACGCCATGAGATCCAGTTCTGGTTTGCCCCAATGATGAATCAGTTGTGCAAATGCCTCCGGATGGAGTTCCCACTCTCCCGGATGAAAAGTCTGATGACTTAGAAAATCCGCCTCCCAGTGCTCTACACCTGGGATATGGATAGCTGATAGGTGACAAGAGTGAATCTCTGCCCAGCGAATTATTTTTGAAACTTCTAACATCTCTAGGGAACTTCTCGTTCCCCCTTGATGGTTGATGTAAGCTACAGTCGTGATGTTGTCCGACTGAAATCTGATGTACCTCAGAGTTGCTAACTGAGGCCAAGCCTGAAGAGCCTTGAATATCGCTCTTAGTTCCAGAATATTTAATGGAAGGAGAGACTCCTCCTGAGTCCATGATCCCTGAGCCTTCAGGGAGTTCCAGACTGCACCCCAACCTAGAAGGCTGGCATCTGTTGTAACAATTGTCCAATCTGGCCTGCGAAAGGTCATACCTTTGGACAGATGGACCCGAGATAGCCACCAGAGAAGAGAATCCCTGGTCTCTTGGTCCAGATTCAGTTGAGGGGACAAATCTGTGTAATCCCCGCTCCACTGACTGAGCATGCATAGTTGCAGCGGTCTGGGATGTAAACGTGCAAACGCCACTATGTCCATTGCCGCTACCATTAAGCCGATTACTTCCATACACTGAACCACCGAAGGGCGCGGAATGGAATGAAGAACCCGGCAGGAATTTAGAAGCTTTGATAACCTGGACTCCGTCAGGTGAATTTTCATTTCTACAGAATCTATCAGAGTCCCTAGAAAAAACTCTTGTGAGTGGGGATAGAGAACTCTTTTCCTCGTTCACTTTCCACCCATGCGACCACAGAAATGCCAGTACTACGTCCGTATGAGACTTGGCAATTTGGATGTTTGACGCCTGTATCAGGATGTCGTCTAAATAAGGGGCTACTGCTATGCCCCGTGGCCTTAGGACCGCCATAAGTGACCCTAGAACCTTTGTAAAGATTCTTGGGGCTGTAGCTAATCCCAAGGGAAGAGCTACAACTGGTAATGCCTGTCTTAAAAGGCAAACCTGAGAAACCGATGATGATCTTTGTGTATCGGAATGTGAAGATAAGCATCCTTTAGATCCACTGTAGTCATATATTGACCCTCCTGGATCAGTGGTAGGATGGTACGAATAGTTTCCATCTTGAACGACGGAACTTTGAGGAATTTGTTTAAGATCTTTAGATCCAAAATTGGTCTGAAGGTTCCCTCTTTTTTGGGAACCACAAACAGATTTGAGTAAAAACCCTGTCCCTGTTCCTCCTTTGGAACTGGATGGTCACTCCCATAACTAGGAGGACTCGTACACAGTGTAAGAATGCCTCTCTCTTTATCTGGTGTGCAGATAATTGTGAAAGGTGAAATCTCCCTTTTGGGGGGGAAGCTTTGAAGTCCAGAAGATATCCCTGGGATATAATTTCCAACGCCCAGGGATCCTGAACATCTCTTGCCCACGCCTGGGCAAAGAGTGAAAGTCTGCCCCCTACTAGATCCGTTCCCGGATAGGGGGCCATTCCTTCATGCTGTCTTAGAGGCAGCAGCAGGCTTTTTTACCTGCTTACCTTTTTTCCATGTCAGGTTTGGTCTCCAGACCGTCTTGGATTGAGAAAAAGTTCCCTCTTGTTTATTATTAGAGGAAGTTGATGCCGCACCTGCCTTGAAGTTTTGAAAGGCACGAAAATTAGACTGTTTGGCCCTAGATTTGGACCTGTCCCGAGGAAGGGCATGACCTTTTCCTCCAGTGATATCAGCAATAATCTCCTTCAACCAGGCCCGAATAGGGTCTGCCCCTTGAAGGGAATGTTAAGTAGCTTAGATTTTGAA